>NC_056732.1:1183160495-1183192995 GCF_019279795.1 Protopterus annectens | reverse complement strand
CTCTCTTAGAAAGACACACACATTATCACAGTTGGCTGGATCAGGATTAGAAATCCTACCTAACTAGTTTGCTACACTACAGTATTACATAGTTACCGCAAGTGCCGCAGAGCTTATAAGACTGAAACATGGCCAAAGGGTTATTTCAAAGTGAATGACATCAGCAGGCATGCTAAAGTAGGGCAATGGTAGGTGTAGTGAGTATGAATGGCTTCAAAATCATTCATCTCCACACACACACACACACACACACACACACACACACACACACACACACACACACACACACACACACACACACACACACACACACACACACACACACACACACACACACACACACACACACACACACACACACACACACACACACACACACACACACACACACACACACACTTGCCAGTACTGAGATACATAGGTTCATTGCTTCATAGGTGAATGGGCCTGAAGTCTGTATAAGGCTAGGCAAAGGGAATACCTTGGCATCAAGCCACATGACAAGAGACTCCAGTGTGGCTCAGTGGTGTAGTCCCTGGAGTGTTCCCCAGGGGTGGGTATTGTATTCACCATTCACTCATCTGGGTTACTATTGTGGGTGGCCAGTGATGTGCACTGCTTCTCATGTATGTGATCTATATTCCATAACATGGACAGTGTCTGGGTTGTGCGCATGTCTCACACTCATGTTCTTTGATGTGTGGAAGTGTACTTGAGGTCTCTGGGGCCTGTTGTATGGACAGATTGTTATCTTCTGATGTAGCATTCCTGACCTCATTTGGTGAGACCTGGCTATGGAACTGAGGATGTGCTTGCACCTACATCGACAGACTGATATAGGTATTCAGTTGATTTAGTGGCGTCTGTCCATACAGAGCATGTGTATAAGGCATGGTATTCCCTTTGTGAGTTACATTTGCAAACTCTACAATTGTTGCAGGTGTCCAGTGGGGAACATAGCAAAAGGGCCACTGTAAGCATTTATTTGACTACTGCGTTGATGGAACATGGTGCCATGCCCTTTTACTTGCTGGACAACACACACTCAGTCAGGAAATGTAACACAGTACTTTCTGATGTCAGTGGCACTGTTGTGGTCAACAGGCATGTAGTCCACTGCAATCACACTGTGGTTATTATCTGTGAGGCAATATGCAGGGAACTACCAATATAGTGGTTGTTGCCCAGCCAAGTGTGTTTGTGTATCAGACGTGGGTGGAGTGTTCACTGAGTAATAGAAGGGTTGCCTATATTGTTCACCAATCCATAATGGCACATGTAGGGCTATGGACTGCCTACACCAGCCTCTCTGGTTTTTGACATATGCTGTCCTTGTAAGGTGGACATTGTGACATATACTAGGTCCTCAACATAATAATTTAGCAAAACCCACCCAACAATGGATCCTGTTATTACACAATCACAGCAACCTCCACACAGGATACTGATGGCACACACACACACACACACACACACACACACACACACACACACACACACACACACTTGCCAGTACTCAGATTCAAGCCCCTACCTAGCTATGTATTGCTACTATTGTGTACTGCAATTATCGCATGCGACATGGAGCTTATAGGATGGATGTTGTCCCAAGGTACTACTAAGGTGAGGAACATCACCAGCCCTTGTAAATACTGGCATTGGGAGATGTAGTGGGTGAGAGATCCCCAAAATAATGTTACCCTAAACACACATTTACATTTGCCAGAGGTGAGGTTCAAATCTCTATCTAACAATATTTATGGACCATTATGGTTATGTATTTACCACATGCACCACTGACCTGACATGGTTTAGAGTTGGCAACAGGTACTTCTAAGGTGGATGATATCTGCAGGACTGCTAAAGTCAGGGTCTGAGATGTGTACTGGGTGTAAATGTGGCCAAATTCTTTGATGTACACACACAAACACTTGCCACAGGTGAGATTTTAACCCATATCTGAGTAGTTAATGCTCCTATATTGTTCCACATTTATGACATGTGCCACGGAGCTTACAGGTTGAAGAGGTCTCCACAGGTATCTTTGAACTAAAGAAGGGGTAAGGGGAGAGTAGTAAGTGTGAATGTCCATAATATCAAGTATTATCAAAGACACTCACACTTTCTCACACAAACAGTTTCACAGTTGCCATGTCTGGGATTAAAAATCCTGTCTAACTAGTATGTTACAGTATATCATTACCCAGTTATCGCAAGTGCCACTGAGCTTATGGGGCTGTTTTCTGTCCAAAGGGTTATTTCAAGGTGACTGACATCAGCAGGCTTGCTAAAGTAGGGCAATGGGAGGTGTAGTGACTGTGAATGGCCTCAAAATCATTAATCTACACACACACACACACACACACACACACACACACACACACACACACACACACACACACACACAGACACACACACACACACACACACACACACACACACACACACACACACAGCTTCTCAGATGTCATGTCTGGGATTATAACTCCTCCCTAATTAGTATGTTACATTATAACATTATGCAGTTATCACAAGCACCACGGAACTTACTGAGTTGATCTTTGTCCAAAGGGTTATTTCAAGGTGACTGACATCAGTAGGCTTGCTAAAGTAGGGCAATGGGAGGTGTAGTGACTGTGAGTGGACTCAAAATCATTCATCTCCACACACATGCGCAGAGTTTCACAATTGCCATGTTTGGGATTAGAACTTCTATCTAACTATTTTTCTACACTACAGTATTACACACGCAGCTGTTTCCGCAGGATCATATTGTATAGCATGGCACATTTGTGTACACGTAGCTGGAGAGTACTGCAAGGCTCCACCTACTATGTCTAGGCACCGGAACAGTGACTTGAGCATCCTAAACACACGCTCTATTATGATTCTGGCTTGTGAGTGTGCCTCATTATGGAGTTCTGTTTCAAGTGTGTGTGCATTTCTGATGGGTATCATCAGCCACGGCTCCAGTGCGTAACCAGCATCCCCCTCTAGGTGGCCATATGGGATGTCCCCACTGGCAAATTTCTGGTACAGTTGTGTCATATGCCAGATGTGGGAGCTGTGTTAGCTTTCAGGGCTGCCAGCACACACACACACACACACATTCAATGTTAATGCCCTGGGCATCGCACACAACTTGGCAGTTGATGGAGGGGAAGCCCTTGAGGTTTATGTAGACCCTACCCCACTCACCAGGTGGTGCTTTGATGTGTATGTGCATGCAGTCTATAGCACCCACTATCTGAGAATATTCTGCTATTTGGTGGAAGTGACACATATTGCTGGTCAGAACCTCATGTGTATTGAGGAAATATATGTTCTCACCAGCATGTGCTGACATGGCATCCAGGAACTGATGGGAGTACCCCGGATGCTGAAGCCTGTGAGATCCCCATGATATCCCCAGTTGGCCTTTGAAAGGTACCTGTGGCTAGTATTCGTAACCCTACACATACCTTGGTATCCACTCTGATGGGTTCCCCTCTACTGGTTCTGTGTGTGAGGCATGGCCGGCACAGCTCAACAATTTGCTGTAAAATGTCCCTGTCCACCCTATAGCACTTCACTATTTTCAGCTCATGTAGCCCCTTGTTGGTTACCCTGGATCTGTACACTCTTCTCTTCCTCTTCACTGTGGGTTGGTCATCAGCATTCACATCCTCACCACCCTCAGGCTCTTCCACATATTGATGTATAAGAGCAACAGCAGCCCCTAACATTTTGTTAGTTTTGTTAGGTAAAATTTCCCCGTCTGTGTTTACCGGTGGTGTAGAGTTTGTGGGAAAAAACAGAATGAACTGTGTTTGCATAGATTATAGTAGTGTGGTGGGCTGGGCTGCTGCCTTTGTAATTGGGTGATTCTGATACATTTCACCTGCCAGCTATGCTAGTTCTCCTTGATTGCCCTCCTACTGCTGTTTCCCTTCCCATTGCCTTCCCGTTTAAGCCCTGAGATGCGCCACACATACCCAGTGCTCAGATGTGAACACAGCTGCTATTTCCTGTGTGTTTTTTTTTTTTTTTAAACCCGGTGCTCGGCTCGCACAGTGGTTTAGGCAATGTAAATACTGCTAGGCAGCCTCAGACACACACCCCCCTTCCTTAGCTGTGCTTAGCTAAGGGCAAATACGGGCCACAAAGCTCCAATAAGCTTACAGCATGCATGACACTCCTCCCTTATGAGGTCATCTACCTCTTATACTTATACCATGGTGTTGCTGCACCTACATGGTTGGGTGCAAGCTAACACTGAGAGAAAATCTGTGATTCAGTATCAATCCCCTCATTTGCATAAGCCAGAATACTACTTCATAGTTACCACACTCACGCTGAGCCTTCCCCCTTAGCAACCACTATTCCATGGTATTGTTGTCTTATGCATGCCATTGACTATCATGGAGAACTGCTGATTTGGGTTTAAAAGCTTATTTCCAACCTTTTTTATATTTTCAGCCTGATGACATTTGTGCACCACTGCCCTACGCTTAAATGACTGAAATCAGCCAAAAAAAAATAAAAGTTATTTTTTATAATTTTGCAACTATTTCCCATGCCAATGGCCATATATTTGGCCATTGACATACCTACTACATTGAATACATGCTTTCTTTGGAGCTGTCATTCCTCCATTTTGTAATTTGCAGAAATGTATTCGGTTAGTAACTGAATACATTTCTGCAGGTTACACTATTCCTGTACAGAAGCCCTGCCTGCTTCCTGGATCACTAATTCACCTCATTTGTATGGTTTTCACCAGGAAATGTGGTAATTAGCATATAGCAGTGGTGTCCGTGCAGGAATAGTGTAGGAGCACTCGTGCACATCCAGGGAGCTCGTGCCTGGATCGCTTGTCGGCTATATTGCGTGCAGCAGCTCTTGCACTATTCCTGCACACTGTGCAGAGCTTGCTGAATCCTGGGGATGCTGTTTTCCTATAGAGATTGTATTTTATGTTCTTTTCTGATCTTGTAGAAAAAAATATGCTTAACAGGATGAGAAATTTCCTTGACCAGACAAAGGTGATTACAGTAAGGCCTGATTAATTTAATGAGCAATGGTTTAAGAATAACCTAGCCAAACAATGTTGCCAAATACTCTATATTCTTTTCCTGGCTTAAAAGGGTTATTCTACTTTTCTATAATACATGGCAGAGCTTGTCCATGCATAAAGCCTAGTTAATGTCCAAAATCTATTTTAGTTATTGTAAAAGGTCTAGGGTAAATTCTTATCATTTGTGTACATAGATGTCAAGTATTCAAAGGTTCTTTTAAGTAGTTTATTTACTGTTGGGAGCTGTAAATGAAAATCTAATTAATATTGCCATAAATGAAAAATACCAAAACTTGCTCCATTTCAAAGGCCATTTTTTTTCTCTTTGCTCTTGCTGTCTGGCTGTCATCAGCTGCCTCTATAGCTCATCCATTCCGTGTCACCAGGCTGAGGTTCCCCTGGTTACTGCCATAATTCAGGCAGCCAGCAGAGGTGGTCTGAGGTTTTCTACTTAGTTTCTTTGGCCCTAATGCACACACCCAGCAAGGCATCAAGGGAGGAATGGATTGCGATTGGCTGACAGTGGAGGCAATCACCTCACTTCTGCAAGGGACATTACATCCAAACATTTCTGTTCCACTTTCCAAGGCTTTGGGGGTGAGATGATCTGTCTCCATCATGGAAACAGTGCCTCTCAATGTGCACTGAAGAATGTGCAATCCTCAACATACCCTTCACAGAGGCTCTCAGACCACACCCCTTCACTTCTCCACCTTTCTACCCGAATCATCCATTTCAGTCCCAGTCACCTATGCCACAGCTGAGAAACTATCTCCTGTGATACACAGACAAACACAAACAGCAAATAATTAACTACACTACTGATTAAAAAGTACATATCCAAGCACACTAATGGTGACCTCACTGCCTGAACATCATGAAATACTTCTAATTAAAGGCAGGGCAGGTTCTCAATATAACAAGGAGAAAACAATTGTAATGCCAGTTGGTTCTTCCGAATAAAAAGAACAACTATTCCAACACCTCTAAAGCTACTTTATACACATGACCAGCTAAGCTCATTACTGCAAAACATAGTAATGTTTCTTTAAATGATCAGTGCAGTTTACCTTTTCGAAGTACCGTGATGCATGATATTCTGTTCTTGTTTTCTGCATTATTGCACAATCTGAAAAGTAAAGTCTAACATCTGGCAGAACATTACCTGACAAACATATCTTATTTCATAATGCAAGAATCAAATGCAGCATGATGTCAAAAGTGATGCAGTGAAGCCAGTAAAGGAAAAAAAATAATGCCAGTGATGTCAGCAGTGAAGACAGAAAACAGACACGTCTTTTGTTTGAGACATGGTGCAGGTACAACCTCAAGGAAATCCCTTCTCTTGTTTAATTACAAATTGATATTATCTGATCACCGATAGAAAAAAAAACAGCAGAAAGCATGAACAACACAAAATCTGAGCAGAATAATAGTACAGCAGATTCTACCGGCAAGTGTTTCTAAAGTATGGACAAATAAACCATGCTGTACTAATGAGCTCAGAAACAAAGATGTAGCACAGCAGGTCTACAACCACTGTTATTGGCTTGAATGCACCAGTAAAACTTTTTTTTTTGCATATATTCCACTGGCATCCCCACAGGGGTTTTAAAGTATCACACTGGGTCTTTCTTGTGGTTATTTTTAAATGGATTGTCTGTGTGCACATTTTGCCTGTTTGGTATGGATATTTCTTAGTGAAAGATGGAGCAACTGTGTTGTATGGAAGAGACTGCATTTATAAATCTTGTCATTTTTTTATCTTTTTATTGCTAAAAATCACTCCCACCTGCCTTCATTTCCTCCTTTGGAAGTGTGTTAGCTGCACTTAGTTTAAAGGGAGAGCTGCCACTGACTTCAGTTCACTACCACAGTCCATACTTTCATTCTTTCACTGGCATTCACCACCAGCATGGGGCAGGTGCAGGTATTTTCTCTTGTCAGACTGGATCCAACATCTCCATGGTGTAGTACCTCTGTGGCTCACCAGAATTGTACTATGCCCTGCTAACCAGTAGTGGAACAGCTGAGAGATGGCCATCACACTATTGCTGAGTCTGTAGCAGACTGTATTTGGGCAAAGGTCCTGCACCTTCATATGCTGTTATTCATTATAGGTTACTGTGTGCTAAAAGGTATGGACTGGAAGTGTCCCTACCCTGTCCTCTCAAAGTGGTGACACAACCCATACTAAAGCCACACACTTGACCCGGATTCCTATCATTCCTGATCTCATGGCATTTACCGAGCAACTTGAACAGACTTGCTTTTACCAGCACATCATCATCCCATCTCTCCCTCCAAAGACAGGTGAGCCAGGAAAGCCTAGTCATTCTAGCTTTCCTATGTGACAGCTTGTATAGGTGCCCAAGCTGCTAATCAAACTTGAGTTACTTGATATGTAATCAGGATTTAACTCCCTGTGCCAACAGAACTGGAAAGCAGCCTAAAATTACACACATTAAGTGGTTTAAGAATATAAAGGAGCTTTCTCTAATGAAAGAAACAGTGAGTAGGAACACATTTGTAATTGATACAGTTAACTGCCATACATTCTGCACTAAAGGACTATAACTGAATTTATTTAGGACATCCAGTAACAAAGTATTAAATCTCTCACAAACTGCATTATCATTAAACACTCTCTTATGGAACGCACTTAGGTGGAACCTATAATCACTATAAATAAAGGGAATGTGTAACTCTCTAATTCTTAGAGTATAAGACAGAAGGATAGAAATTCATTTAGATACTGGTGTAAGGATTCATTAGTCCACAGTCAGATTAATGGAGGCATTATTCAAGTTTATAATAAATCCTCTTCAGATCCTTGCTCTTCAACATCTCATAAAGATAAGCTTTCAGAAGTTGCAAGGATTGGATAATCATTTACATATTTTCTTTGAAACAGCACCTGCACAGGACATATTTTCTGACAGGAAAACTTTGATTAAAGTGAGCCTCATTAGAGTGTATGCCAGCTGCAGTCACTGACATTGTGGGGAATTTAATAAAGCCTACATGTTTTTTTTTTTTTTTTCCCCGTGTAGGCATCGCGCTAGGCTGCTAACATGTGTGTGAACATTTTTAGATTCATTGAGCAGTGCTGAGCGCTGCAAACAAGAGTGCTAATATGTAAACATCCCTGGCATGCAAATCACTTCATAATCAGTTGACTCTCATGGAAATGAAGCAGGTAGAGTGATCCAGCAAGCAGATAGGCAGCTCTGCAGACCCCGTGTCAGTGTTCATAGTGTACATGGAAAAGGTCTGTGTACAAGACTGTAAACAGACAAAAGGGACTGTAAAAATGTAGGTAGATAGAAATGGCACAGCACACACATATATGAGCAAAACAATCCTCTGTGCATTCCAAAAGTTACAGTAAATATATTCAATTTGTTTTTTAATAATCTTGGCATATTTGCTCAGTGCGCCATAATGCACAAACATGTCTTATAAAAAAAAAGTATGTGGAAAAATCAAATATTAATATCATGAGACAGAAATGTATAACAGAACCCTGCATGCACTATCTAACTGCTAACATGGAAGGGCTTGGAAGCTTGTAGTATCCAGGTTGTGAGCACGGAACCATATGCAACTCAGGTGGATTTACTGAATAGCATAATGGGGTTATTGTGCCCACATTTCTCCTCCGTGTAGGCAGAGAACTGTGTTGGTGTCCACATAGGAGGTAGCTGACATCATGAGAAGGTTTGTCCAATAACTTCTAAGGAGATTGGAGCTTAGCTCCGCCTGTTTGTACAGTGTGCCCCCATGTTGAGCGTGGAAGCGTGAGTCGGTGTGTGCACTGACGTCTAAGCTTCATTTACTTATGGGGCACATGTTTCCGTGTGTTTGTGCGGCTCCCTGCTGTGCTGATTGTGGGAAGTTTGGGGATGTGTGCATTGACTGCTAAGCAGTGTTTACCCATGGTGCGCTTGTTTGTGCAGTGTGACGCACTGCTCAGAGTATCTAGAATACCAATGATGTATTAATTAGTGTTGATCCCTGCGTAACTTCAACTAGGGCCGTTAAACAATGTCAGTGATATATTAGGCAGGTGCAATGCATCATAGGTAGCCAATCACACATGCAGCACCTGCAGTAGAGCACTATAAAGTATGCATACACCCTACAATCTGATTTCCCCCCATACTCTGCACCATTGGAGTACAGACTTGGGAATTTTAACTGAAAGAATGCTAGGGGCTGCTGCAGGTCTCCTACATGTGTATGTGTTAGATGCTGAAGTCAATGCTGCTGCTGTTGTCACTGCTGACAATAGGCCTAGACAGAGAAGGAGAAGAGTGTTTAGGTCCAGGGTAACCTTCCAGGAGCTACATGAGCTGGAGATTGTAGAGCACTACAGGGTGAACAGGGACATACTACAAGAACTCACTGAGGTCTGCCATCCTCAACTCAGGCCCAGAGCCAACCAAGGAGAACCCACCCCAGTTGAAACAAAGTTATCTCTTGCCCTTAGGATAACAGCCACAGGTACCTTCCAAAGACCAACTGGGGACATGATTGCGGTCTCACAGGCATCAGCATCCAGAGTACTCTACCAGTTCCTGGATGACCTGCTACTACATGCTGGTTAGCATATATAGTGTTATAGTACAACTCATAAATATTCCTTGTCCCGTGAGATGCCATCTTTTTTTCCCCCTGGTCTACCTCTCTGCTGCTGTGCATCTCTGGCTATGGAATCCATACTTCAAATAAGCTGTCCAACCTGCCTGTATTGTCCTCCAGTGGGAGACTGCCCTGTTGCTGTTGACCAACATTCTTCACCCACCATATCTTCTACTGTCCATTACCTAAACTGAGGAACTGAACCTTGACCTCCCTGTGCAACACTCCCTCTATGAAGAAAAGTAAAACATAAGAAACTGTCCAACCTGCCTGTATTGTCCTCCAGTGGGAGACTGCCCTGTCGCTGTTGACCAACGTCCTTCACCCACCATATCTTCTACTGTCCATTACCTAAACTGAGGAACTGAACTTTAACCTCCCCGTGCAACAGTCCCTCTATGAAGAAAAGTAAAACATAAGAAAGTATGTGTTCCTAATACAACTGACTGTTCTAAAGCTAGTTCTGTTTAGATACTCCAGGTTATTTTAAGCTAGTTCTGTTCAGAAACTCCAGGGTATTTTTTTATACACTCCCTAGCTAGGTCGACCAGCAGCCAAAGCCTTTCCTTAAATTCTTGCTTGCCCTCTCCTCTTATGTCCTCTGTTCTTTAAACATAACTCCTTCCCCCTTGTACTTGTAATCTCCCAGCCCTGCTACTTTTCAGAAGAAGCTACTCCTTGCTATATAACTTTTGTCCACTAAGGTGGCGCCCTTCTCCCTGTCTTACCCCACTGACTCAAAACTCTTCCCTTAGGCTTGCAGGTTTTATATATTTGCAGAACTGCTGCCTCTACATCTTTTTCTTTCCTTCCACCTGTACTCCAATTCACTTACATTTCCCTGTCTACTATCCCTACTGCTTAGGCTTTTACCTTCTACCCATCCCCAAACTTTCTTTACCAAGTCAGCTCTCCACTGATAGTTTTTCTTTGGGCTCTCTCCTTCAGTGGCTCTACCCGCTCTGTTCGCCCTATGGGCTCACTCCGCTCCCCTACCCTACTCCCAAATGTCAACCACCCCAGTACATCTACCTTTATAGTCACCTGAATCTCCTCCCCATTTCCCCTCAGCCTATCTCATCTCTTTGCTCCTCCCCTCCTAGCTGCAGTTCAATTAAGTTCCCCTCCCCCTCTCTATTCCCTTACCTGACTGCACTCTCACATATACTTCTCTACCTCACATCTCCAAACTCTCCCCACTTACTCTACCTCCTCTTCTAAAGTCTATCCTACTCTATTTATCCATGTCTCTTCCACATCATCTCACCTCTTTTACATGTATTCTCCTTCTAATAACTCTCTATAATGTAACCTCCTATTCCTCTACCAAACTATCCTCCTCTTTCCCCTTCCCCTCCTCCTCCACTCTCTCCCTTCACCACCCTTTGACATTCCACTTTTATTTAATATCCCCCTCCCTACTTCAACCTAATCCATTTCATTATTTTAAACTAAAACTCCATACAGTTTATTTAAAACCTCCAGCTATCAAATCTAAATTACATCTCCCTCTAACTTTATGTCACAATCCAAAGTCTCCCCTCATCTCTCCCTTTTCTTGAATTGCTCTAGCAGGAGACATCCACCCCAACCCTGGGCCAACACCTAGTAACAATCTCTCTCTCCCACTACCTCCTCTGTTAGAAACAGCCATAAATACCTTAAGTTCATTACCATTAATACCCAGAGTATAAATAACAAAATAACAAACTTCTATGCTTGGCTAAATCACACTGCACCTGACATAGTAGCAGTAACAGAAACCTGGCTAAAACCACAAACTACTAACTCTGAGATTATACCACCTGGCTTCCAAGCTCTTCGATTTGATCGCCAAAACAAAAAAGGAGGTGGTGTAGCCTTAATCTACAACTGCCTGCTGAATCTCTGCCCTTACCAGAATCCCATTCCTCAGTTAAATAATGCTGAACTAATCATAGGAATCCTCAAAATGAACAACTTTAAAAGTATCTGTATTATAGCCATCTATATTCCCCCTGGTGACAACACTTCTACCCTAGAGAATATTCTCTTATGGCCCTCAAACAACATCAAACTTGAGACTTACATTCTAGGTGATGTCAACATCGACTGGAATAAAATTAATAACAATACTCCCACCCTGTCTATCAATCTTTATAATTTTACTCAACTAATAAACAACATTACCAGACCTAACAAAAATAACTCCCCAGGGTCCATCCTGGACTGGATCTTAGTGAGCCACCCTAATAACATCTCTGACTCTGGTATACTACCTGACTCAATAAGTGATCATCTTCCAGCTTTTATTAACCGAGCTACCCAACAGCTCCCTCACCAACACCAATATGCCCACACTCGTAACCTCACTAATTTTAACCCTTCTATATTCTCTGAAACCCTTAAACTAACAAATTGGGATACACTAAAAACTCTTCCTCTAGATGAAGCCTTAGAAGTCTTCAATACTACCTTCCTTAAAATCCTAAACTCCCAAGCCCCACCTCGAGCAAAACAAATAAAATACAACTCTGCCCCTTGGCTAACTAAGGACACTAAAACTCTCATGCTACAAAGGGACAAAACATGGAAACTCTACAATAAAAATAAACACCCAGCTACATACCTTCAATTTAAGCAACTCCGCAATCTCACCAAAAAACTTATCACAAAAGATAAAAAATCGTAGTACACCAAACTACAGTCTACCCTCTCAAACAATCCCAAAAAAATCTGGAATTCCATCAACTCCCTCTTACACCCAGGTACTAAATCCAATCCCTGTCCAGACAACAATAAGACTGGCACAGAAATTGCAACCCTTTTTAACTCCTTCTTTACCAGCTCCATAGCGGAACTGACAAAATCCTTCTCCAATTCCACCCCCTGCCCTACCCCTAAGCCTTCTTCCCCTTCCTCTCCCCACTCCTGCTCCCCTAAACCCCCTCCCACTTTTTATCTAAAACCTGTGTCAACCACCTGTATCAAAAAACTTCTTTCTAAACTCAAGCTATGCTCCAATGCCCCCGACAATATCCCATCACTCTTTCTCAAGCTCACAACAGATGGCATCGCCATACCCATCAGCATTCTCATCAATAGATCCATCCAGGAATCTTATGTTCCCAAACTATGGTGAGCTGCCTACATTCTGTCCCTTCATAAAGGAGGCAAAAATAATAGCATTTCTAATTTCTGTACAATAGCCATTCTTTCCCCAACTTCAAAAGTCCTTGAAAAATGTATCCACCTGCAACTCATGCCCCACCTCCTAAATAACCATCTCCTCATCCCTACTCAGCACGGTTTCCATCCTGGCCACAGTACCATTACTGCTCTCCTCTCTTTCTTAGACATTGTCAACCTTGCCCATGATTCTGGAGATATTGTCTCCACTGTCCTTCTTGACCATTCCAAGGCATTCGACATGGTATCCCACACACTCCTTCTTAACCACTTTTCTAACCTCAATCTCTCCCTCAATCCCTTTCTTGGTTCAAAAGTTATCTTTCAGATAGATCCCAAGCTGTGAAATGGCAAACAGGTACCTCTACCTTCCTACTTAGCCCTACCGGAGTTCCTCAGGGTTCTGTTCTTGGACCTATGCTCTTTAATGTCTTCATCAATGATTTTCACTCTGCAATTCCTCATTCTCAAATTGTGCAATATGCGGATGACTCCACTTTAATCTGCTCAGCCTCTAGCCTTCCCGAGCATACCTCTCAACCTGGAAACATCAAAAATCTGGACAAGGCCCATGAAAAATAGGTACAAATCTGTACGCTGATTAACATAAAATTTGCATACATGATTACGCAACCCCACCCACTCCAATGGAATTGTGGGATATCAACTTTCAAACGCAAACTGAACAACAGACAACCAAAATATGGCACCAGGCCAGAGTCCCCCTGCAGACATTCCAATGCCCCATTAACTGGCTATTTCACACCATTTACCATAAACACTAATGTGTGCTTGCTTACTGCTTTACTTCTACAATGATTATTTGGATTTTATTTTGCACTCTGCCACAGGAAAGTGTGTTCTGTGAGAGGACCATTCCAACCATCCTGTCCTTGGCGTTCTTAAACCTGTTGACTCTTGAGATACTTATCCCTTATGTTAATCTGACTTTATTTTCCATCCAGGACTACCATAACTAAGCCCAAGACTAGCCCTAGAAACAAAATCACACTGGTGACATCCCAAATTAAACAGGATGTACAACAGATGTACAACAAAAGGGGAGAAAATGGCAGAAATCAGCAGGCAACATAAAAACCTCGTACACCCCTCGAAGAATGAAGACAAGAGATAAGTCAAAGGCCAAAGCAGCAGCACCTTGAACACATTGAACACACAGCTAAAGTTCAGAAAATATGAGGACTGAAGGTGTGAAATGTGAATCAAAAAGTGTTGTGCAATTCAAGAATGCATGAGACCGATATAAAGCAATTTCACAACTTTACATCTTAGTAGAACATGGATTAAAATAAAACTTTACTGGTCCATTTAAGCTGAGAAGTTCTACAGTCATGGAAATCTTACACAGATAAAATAGGGTGGAACAGCCTTCAGATTGCATAAAATAAACAGTATCAACTGTTAATTTAGGCCAGTTTTGCATAAGTATCCCAGCTGTGGTGACAGGATTGCCTATAATGATGAAGTGCTTACAAGAACTGAATGATCATTGCCACTTATGTTAATAAAAGTAAAATCTATGCTGCCTGTAAACAATATGAAGCATGTGCATTGCTTATGGTGATGACCTTGGCTTGCTGCACTAACTGCATAAGCATTAAAAAGCTTAAATTTTAGCATGTATAACTGCTAAAATCAAAAGGGCAGAGCAGATAATTTTTATGATTAGGACCAAGTTCACAGTATCTTAGTCCTAATCATAAAAATAAAACATTACGTTATTCAATGACTAGAACAAATCATTCAATGTGTAAAAATGCCCATTTTCTCTCTCTTAAATCTTGCATACAAAGCAAAAGGCACAAAAAGGCCACACACAAACCTTATGGGGGGGTCACCTTTATGGAGTCTGAGAAACAGACTCGGGCCTTGCTTCACCCTACAAAAATGCAAATAAACTAAGTGCTCATGACAGCCCAGTCAGCCCTAGATAAACACAGTGTGCATCACAGATCCTCCAAAAACAAAAAGACACCAAATTCCTGAACAGCTGCATCATCACTTATGCATTGCCTAAATTATTCAACTTTTCTAAACTTTTTTAAAACGTCTTTACAGCTCAGTACGACTGAAACAAAGTAAAAAGAACTACTATTGTAAAACATCCAACAATGTCAAATTACAATCTCAGGACAACATCTAAGAACTAATCAAACTTTGAAGCAAGCTGTCTCTTGGGATTCAACAAATATGGCCAAGATAAGCATACACTTCAGACGCAAACATAAAGGGGAGGAGAGGAGAGAAGAGAGAATAAGGCTCTGACTTCCACATCCAAATGGAGACCTCTGAGAAAGGACAGCATGAGTGCTAGTCAGTGGTCAGCCTGGCACTCTGGAGGGCTGGATGGTTCTTACTGAACTTGGAGGTGGAAAGAACCCTGCTGTTCACAGAAAAACAGCCACAGGAAGTATGGTTACCACACAACAATAGGTATAACCCTTTACTTAACATGAGCTGTGGATTCCAGCCTGGACATCTCAGTCTTGCCTTGAGTTTACAATACTCCAAACCATGTCTGTCCCATGGACAGAGAATACATCTAGTACAAAGTGACTACATCAGGAATAACTTAAATCCCCTCCATTTTAACGAGGTTGTCAACCACCTTTATTACTGGATGTGACAGGATACCACAGCACACTTCTGAGACTTTCCATATTTCTGGGAGCACACTTCCTGTTCCAAAACACCTACATCCCAGTACTTCCTGGCAGCTGCATAATCATGGCAGATCATTTTTCCTTCTAGCATTCAAAAGAATGAACCCACTACTTCAAACAAACCTCATGGAACCTACCTCAGCCTGAGACAGTCTGAATGCATTTCATAGAGTTCCAGAAGCAAGAACATTAGAAAAAGGACAAGGACACCAATGATAAGAAAGTATGAAGCTCAAGGGTGTACCTGACATCCATGCAAAAACCAACACTTGGCACCCCTGCTATTCTTTGCAACTTTGTCTATGCACAGTCTATAAGATAGCTATCTTCCCTTATATAGTGGAGACTACCTTAATGTGTCATATCACACAGTATACCCTTAAGTTCTTCTGAGGTGCTAACCTAGTACATCAGATCAACCTCATGAATTTGATTGTTTCTCATTCAGGATTCTATAGACATGGACTTCAGGAAAAAATGCCATGGGAAGAAATTCAAACACCATGCAAATATCTGCAATCATGCAAAGGGACTTCAGACTGTGCACAGTTCATGAAGCCAACATCTTCCCAATTCTCCTGAAGAATACATAATCACATCAGATCATTATCCTCTGGGCTGACCCAATAGAACTCACCTGCACCACATATAGATAGATTACTCCACAATTCTGCTTCCCCATGCGCTTCCCTGAAAGTCACTGACATAACAGAGCTTACAAATCACTTGCTCACTCACATTAGAATGAAACAAGTGATTCAGTGAGACTACTTTACTCTGTTTATGATAGTTCTGTCCTTCCACAGTGGTCTTCAACCATGGAATTGGTATACATGTTTGAACAGTGTGGGGGGTTTCCTAGACTTAGAGGTACAGTGGGACCAACATCCTTCAATAAGCATTCCAAGCTGCTTGTTTCATTTGATGTACTGTGATAAGGAACACAGTTACAAAGGACCACATTACAATCTGGATTCCAAGAGGCAAAAACATCTATTGGTTCCTTACCATCCTCTCCTTTCACTTACTTCCCTAGCCCTTCTTGCCTCCTTCCCAATCTCTCCCTACCCTCTATCACCTCTCCTTCAAACTTTCTTTTGTGCATATTGTCATCTCTCCATGCTTACATACCTAGTAAACTACACCCAGAATCCCCATCCTCTACTTTTATTGGCTAACAATCTCTGTTAGCCAAACCAGGTCAGCTTGTGTCTGAAGTAACATTACTTCCAACTAAGCTATCTTCCACCTAAGCTTCCACATTGCTGTAATTATTAGCTCTACTCTCTTTTTCACAGTTACAAATTACTTTGTTGCTTTCAGTCCTCTCATCCACAGTGTCACTCAGCTCTTTCATTGCCTTTTTTCTAGTACTTATCTGTTAGTTTTATATATCATCTTTGCCCTTTCCTGGTCACCTACTTATTTCATCTGCCCTTTGACTCCTACCCTATTCTAATAACCATCTTTGATCTTCCTACCATCTCTTTCAGCTACTGGTTTACTGCCTTCCCTTGCAGCTCTTCGCTGTTCCCATTGTGTAGTTACACTACTTCTATTACCAGCACCCTTGTACTACCTACATCTGTTTTCTACCATTTCATTAGACTACTTCCTCCTTCTCTTTGTCAATATGCCCCCTTTATTTCCATCCTCGATATGTACTGATCCGCATTCTGCTTTAAACCAACAATTTCCAGCTTTGTTTAAAGGTGTAATCATTCTAATGTAACTTTCCAGCTATTGCTTCAACAACACAGTTCACTGGAGAGTCAATATGTATTAAAATTACAAGCAGTAGACTAACAAACCTAAACAGACCACCCTCCAGCTACAATAGACCAAGATAATGTTTGTTAAAACTACTGCAGAATAGCAAAACTAAAAGTAATTACAGCAAAACGATTCTAAATCAGAGAAACCCTGCCACAAAACTTAAAACTTACAGAGGATACCAGCTAGGTGCCACCAACCTCAAGAGAAAAGTAATCGCTAGAGATAGAAGCACCTCATTTCCCTTTTTTCCACTAACCTCAATCTCAAAGTCCAGCAACTGGAAGGCAGTCCTGAAGAGAGAAAAGTGGGAGATAGCGGGGACCTTCCACCACGACCAAATCTCTGCCACAGATACCCAACAGGAATCCTCAGACATTTTCTTCATGCCACAATGCATTGGGACCGCGTTAGCAGCTTTACACTTGGCCAACCACTCCCATGTTTACCCGCTCGTGCTGCCTGCTGCTTAGCGCTCGTTGTATTCCTGGTTCCTGCTTGCAGCCAGCTTGTAAAAAAATAAAATGAGCATTACCCATTACTGCCATTACGGTTGCCTGCATGCTGCTGTATTCCCGCTCGCAGCCAGCCGGAAAAAATGATGTGAGCTCCTTGAGCTCAATTCCGACTGGCTGGTAGCCCTGACGGTGCTGATGTCATCACACACGTGATGACATCAGCTCTGACAGCGCGATTTAAAAAAAAAAAAAATGAAGCAAAAAAAAATCGGAAATGAAGGGGTGCCAATCGGGAATCGTGGCACCCCTTCATTTGTACCCCAAAACTCGGTAAATACCGAGTAATTCAGTATGGTTGGGAGGTATGTTCCCGAGCTCCAGGCAAAAACCCAATGGGCCTTCACAACTACAGAGAATTGGATGCTTCAAAACCATCTCTCCCTTAATGCCAATAAATCCCATATCATTCTCTTCTCCCCCTCAGAAGCACTCCCTCTTGATAAGCCATCCTTCAAGATCACCAGCCTCTCCCACTCCTCAATAGAAGTTGTTAGTTGTGCCAAATTACTTGGTGTTACCATTGATGAACACCTGAAATTTAATACTCATATTCAACTAAACATAAAAAAAAACATCAGAAGCTCGGAATGCTTTACAGAAACGCTAACTTTCTATCATTAGCTACAAGACAAACACTCGCCTCTACCTTCCTTCTCCCTTCTCTGTTGTATGGTGCTCCTCTTCTATCCAACCTCACAGCTTCTATCTCCTCAAAACTTGAAAGTTGCTACTACAAAATCGCCAAATTTGCTACTAACTCTACTCATTCTACACACCACTGCATTTCCCTCCATAGTCTTCAATGGCTAGAACTCCCTAATCATCTTGATTACCTCCAACTTACTACTGCACACAAACTAATTTTTAAACCCATTGCTTGCCCTGCACTATCTAATATCTTGCCCTTCTACACTCCTCTCATGCCCCTAAGATCAGGCCACCAAAATCTTCTTTCAGTACATAAACCTAAATGAACCCCTGGCCACCTTCTACTTTCTTATACTATAGCAAAAAAATGGAACTTGCTTCCTCCCCTACTAAGAGTCACTACAAGCCATGAATAATTCAAATCTCTTCTCCATTTTCACCCCTCCCAAAATTGGAAATGTAATTGTATACTTCCTACCTAGATCCTATTACATCCCAGTTTCAATATTCCCCCTCCTGTCCCTCTTCTTCCAACACATTCCTCAGCTCCCCACCCTCTACTTCTTTATCTCCTTTCCCCCGTTTAAACTCTATGTAAATTCCTTTTATATCCTCACCTCCTCACTGCCTATATGCCTATTCTTGCAACTGTATCTTTTACCATTTCCATAAGATGTATCTTTCACCTCAAACATAAAATGAATCTTTGTCTAACTGTTCTTTTTTATCCTCCTCCTGGCATCTCTTCTCCTTTAAATTATTTGCACCTCCTTTTTCCTACACTTCTCTGATTTACTTCATGTGCATTTCATATCTATGTATATATATATATATATATATATATATATATATATATATATATTCTTCTATGCTAACAATACAATTGTATAAAAATGTTATTTTTACTTGTTTGTAAATTGTTAAGTATGCAATGTTTTAGGAATACGGAGCTTTAAGTGTGCAATGTGTTTGTAATATGGAGCTTTTCTCCCCGGGCCTCCACTGAAAATGGGTTTTCGGGCCCAGTGGACTTCCCCAGTTATCAAACTGGAAATAAATGAATAAATAAATAAATATACTTTACTTTCCCCTCAGTGGCCAGTGAGGGCCAGCAATATGCAACACTTCTACCATGTAGCACACTACCCTGAGGTACTGGGTGCCATAGATTGCACTTATGTACACATCAAGGCACTACCCGATGAGGAGGGTAGAATCTACATCAACTGCAAGGGGTACCACTCCATTAGCTGCCAGGTCATGTGTAATGCCCAGGGCATTATTATGAATGTGTGTGCTAGCAGCCCTGGCAGCTATAATGACTCCCATATCTGGCATGTATCACAGCCTTATCAGATGTTTGCTAGGGTGGGCATCCCACATGGCCATTTACTGGGTGATGTGGGCTACGCACTGAAACCATGGAAGATGACACCCATCAGAAATGCACACACACCCATGAAAGAACATCATAATGCGGCACATGCACAAACTAGGAACATCATAGAGTGTGTGTTTGGGTTGGTGAAGTCACAGTTCCGGTGCCTCAATATATCTGGTGGAGTCCTGCAGTTGTCTCCAGCCACATGTGCACATATGTTCACAGCATGTGCCATGCTACACAATATGATCCCATGGAAGCAGCTGCAGCAGGATCAGCATAGGGAAGGGATACACAGCCCCCCCACCAGTGCCTAGGTCACCACAGTCACACTCACAGGAAGACTCAGAGGAGGAACTCCCTGATGATATCCCTGTAGGCAGATGTAGGAATGCCTAGTACACCCTGGCATTGGTCAGGCAACCCACACAGCCTGTATTTATCCATGTATTGGCTGTGTACTACTTGCATCACACAGAGTTAACCCTGAACTACAGTTCTGTCAACTGCTGCATTCTCAAGGTAAATCTCTAACCTACACACTAATTGTAAGGATTACTATAATAAGGTATCATATGTATGGATCTGCTGCTGTTATGCAAGAAAATATAGTGGGCTGTTTGATTAGAGTTAACATCCACATGGGAAAACTGATACCCAGTCCAATAGTATGTGTGCCTTAATTTTCACTAGGCCTCATGATTGGAATATTCACATCAGGCAAGGGAGATGTTAAACAGTGGGAACATGATATTTGGACAACTGTCTACCCAAGCTGATCATTTATTTTATTTTATTTTATTTTACATTTGTTGACCGGGCTAGTCCAACTGGATATATGTCCATTTTCAGTAGAGGCCCGGGGAGAAAAGCTCCATAAGTTGTACAAGTTCACAAAAGGCATAAAAATGTTACATGAGTAACATAGCAATTTAAACAGATGATTTAAAACGATAAAATAAGATACGAGAATTTTTTTTTTTTTTTTTTTTTTTTTTGAGTGAGCATTTGTCTAGATTAGTGCAGGAGCAAAGCCAGTGTTTATTGAGATGAATTTTTAGTTGATTTTTAAAAAGTTGGAAAGAGGTTAAAGAAGTGATATCAGAGGGTAGTTTATTCCATGTTTTTCCAACAGAGTTGGAGAATAAACAGTCACTTGCATGATTGTGATGTTTGCTAATATTAATCAGGAGTTTGTTAGCAGAGCGAAGTTGTTTCAGGTTTTTGTATGGAGAAATAAGGCTAGAGAGTATTGGTGTATTGGTTGGCTGATATAGAATCTTATAAGCTATTAAGATTTGTTGAAGAACAAGTTGGTTAGGAAGTTCAAGCCAGCCTAATTCTTTTAGGTTCTGGCAGTGATGAGTTCGAAAAGGAGATCCTACAGCAAATCGAGCTATGTTATGATAGGATGTTTCTAGTTTCTTCATGTTGTTTTGGAAAGATTAGTGTAAATGGGACAAGCATAGAGAAGAGTAGAAATTAGGTGAGACCTAGCAATGATGGATCTTGCTGTAGGTGTTAGGAAAGGTTTGATTCTGTAAAGGGATCCTATTTTTTTTATTTACTAATTTTATGGTGTTGTTGATGTGAGAATCAAAGTTGAGGTTATTATCAATAGTTATTCCTAATAGTTTTGTGGTTAAGTCAGGAGAAATGAGTGTTCTGTCAGAGGATGTAAGAGTAAAGTGTGGTGGAGTCAATTTGCGAGTAGGTGAAAAAAGTAACAATTTGGTTTTCTTGGGGTTAAGGAGTAGACAGCGGTCAGAGAACCATTGTTCTACAGTGTTAAAAGCTTTTTGAGTAAGTGACTGGAGTTCTGTTAGAGAGTTAGCAGTACAGATTATAGTAGAATCGTCTGCGTATTGAATACAGGTAGCATGAGGAATAGCAGATTAAAGGTCATTAATAAAAATTGAAAATAGTAAAGGGCCTAGGATAGAGCCTTGGGGTACGCCTATGGAGATAGGTAGAAGATTTGAAAGTGAGTTTTAACAAAGTACTGCCTGCTGACGATTTTCTAGGTAAGATTCAAACCAGGATAAGGCTAGATGGTCAAGAGCAAGATATTTGAGAATATGTAGTAAAAGTTTGTGATTCACCATATCAAACGCTTTAGATAGATCGATGAAGACTGAGGATGATAAGTAGTTGTTATTATGGTTAGCGTTAATGGAGTCAGTGAAGGAGAGTAAAGCTGTAGTGGTACTGTGTGAGGGTCTGAAACCATGCTGACAGTTAGAGAGTAGGTTGTTGTTAAGAAGGTGATTTAGTATTTGTGAATACATTTTTCCATGATTTTTGCGAGTGGTGAGAGGAGAGCTATTGGTCGAAAATTGGAAAACTCATTAGAGCTACCCCCTTTATGTAGTGGGATGATATGAGATATCTTCCAGATAGAGGGGAAGATTCCTTCCTTTATAGATCTGTTAATTAGGATGGAAATAGGGTAGCTTAAGGCTTTGGCACCTACCTGCAGGAATTCTGCAGGCAGTTTGTCTGCAGAGGGAGTGGTAGGTTTTAATTTTTGGAGCAGTGATGTGATGAAGGAGGTAGAGACAGGTTGTAAGTGGAGGGTAGGAGGTGGATTTGATATAGGTGGAAGTAGTTTAGACGTATCAGGAGATAAATGACTAGCAAGTGTTTTGATAGTATTTGTGAAGAACAAGTTGAAGTCATTTGCTGTTTGTGTAGGGTTATCTGGGTTAGAGTCCTGGGGATTAGGTGAAATGGAGTGACCTGGAGATAGAAGATTGTTAATACTGGCCCAGAATTTTTTAGGTTCTTTATTAGTGGTATGCTGTAGCTGGAGGTAATAGTTCTGTTTGTCTGTTAGGATAGATCTTTTAGTGTTGTTTCTAAGCTCTCTAAAATTTTGGCGGTCAGTTAGATTTTTAGTGGTTCGCCATTTAGACCAAGATTTATTTCTAAGAATGATTTTATGCCTAGTATTATTAGTTAGCCAGGGTGCTATTTTTGTTTTAGTTCTGATGGTTCGTGTTTGGGCATGTCGGTCTAGAATTGATAAGAACGTAGAGTTAAAGTATTCTACTGATTCATTAAGTGGGAGATATTTTAGTGAGGACCAATTTGTTTGATTCAGATCAGCTTGAAAATGTTCAGGGTTAAAATGTTTTTTTGTTCGTAGTGTTCTAAAGGTGGTAGGTAAAGTTAGGTTGGTTTTGGTCGCTTAGATCATCAGGAAGGGTACCAGACTGGTAGGTTTGTTGAGGCGTATTAATCAGAATCCAGTCTAGGATGGATTCATGGTTGTTGTATTTATCAGTTCTGGTTGGACAGTTAATGAGTTGAGTAAAAGCATATAGGTTTATGTGGGATGAGGGATTTATGCTATTACAAGAATTCCAATCAGTGTTAAAGTCACCTAGAACTAGTGTTTCTTGGGGGAGGTTGTTAGACAGGTAGCTGAGGATACATTCTAATGTGTCAGTGTTATTTCCTGGGGGGAGATATACACAAATTATGTTAATAGCTTTATTAGGGTAAATTTGTAATTTTGAGGTGATTACTTCTGCATTCTGCCCTAGAGGAAGGTTCAGATTTGTTATACTAATTTGAAGTTGTGCTTTGTAGAGAGGTTGAGTGATATGGTGTTCTGTGTAATTCCAGATTAGAACCATCAATACCCTCATCCATGCTAGCGTCCCTAGACACAATTGTCTCTCTTTAGTTAATAGAATGTATTGATGTCAACATTCAATAAAGCACCAGAAATCCACAAATGTGTGAGGAACAGACCAAACATATGAGGCAAAACTCTGGACATTCTGCTGTTGTTCCTCCATCCCCAACACAGCGGTGTATCCATATAACTGGTTTAACAGAAAATCAACTATGGTACAGCAGTGGACCAGGCAATCTCAGGGGCTATAGCATAGATAATCCTCACACATTGTATATCTTTCTTTACACAGGATAACAATGTACATATGTATGCTGTTGACTGTGTAATGGATGACCCCTACCTGTCAAGTGACCTGGGTGGCTTAGTGGACTAGGGACGCTAGCATGGATGAGGGTATTGATGGTTCTAATCTGGAATTACATCTTTTGCATGTGAGGTAGTAGTATGTTGGTGTTTTCACAGAACACCATATCCCTCAACCTCTTAGTGCAATAAATCTGGACAAAGCCAGAGAGGCCGGGGGAAAAGGCCCAAACATAGGTACAGAGTTTAAATATTGGTCACATAAACCTTGCTGGAAGGTAAAAGGTGTTGCAGTAGTACATATATTCCAATGGATATAAAGTCTGACACACAATTGTCTCTCTTTAGTTAGTAGAATGTATTGATGTCAACATTCAATAAAGCATCAGAAATCCACAAATGTGTGAGGAACAGACCAAACATATGAGGCAAAACTCTGGACATTCTGTGAAAATCAGGACAGATGAGAGGTATGCAGATTGCCAATATGTTGGTGGTGTAATACTACCAACCCCAGTTACATATTTAGTACAGCAGACAGCTGTGGAATGCTGTGGACATTTTGAGTAAAGTCCAGTAGTGCAGAAACAGGGGTGGATGTTAATGTTTGTAACATATAAAATTACAGACTGGAATAAAGGTAGGTGTGGCCTGGAGTTACATTATAAGTACTGACAGTCCCACTGGGCATGCCTGTACAGTTAATAAAAATTAGTGCTATTCTGTTGGCCCTTCATTGAAATGTCCTATTATGTATAAATGTCTATACATACAGACATATGCATATACATATCCGTCTGTCAGTATCTCTCTCACATGCATAGTATATCTATCGCTATGTAGTGTCAAATAGATATATATAGCTATATATATTAAAATGATACAATGACTCCTCCATATATTTACATAATACATGTACATATCACACACACACACACACACACACACACACACACACACACACACACACACACACACACACATACACCCACGCAGCTACATTAAATATGCATCCTTGTTATATACAGAAATATGTGTGTGGATGTCTGCACTGTCCAACATAGCCTAATAATAGTGAGTAAACTACACTATCACACAGCCATAATGTTGCTCAAAGGATCCAAACTAAGGGTGCAACAGTACATAATCCACTTACCTTTAGACCCTTATGCCTGATGGATGTCACCACATAGACATACACAGGTGAGCAGGTGGTGGAATGTATAATGATGTCAATGCACATATGGACAGGGTACATATTCCATGCCCGCAATGTCACCCATCTTACTACAAGCGGCCACATATGACCATACTGGTAACTCTACACACATAACTAGGATAACATCAGTTATCTCACTGCTAGGATACTAGATGCAGATAACAGTATGAACAAATATCACTCTGAAGGCCACAGATGCCATTCAACACAAGCCTAGTTTGTGTAATGCACAAGTACTTTGCCTGCAATCACATATGAAATAGACTTAACTTGTGACACATGCAATAAGTACTGTGATCTGTAGTATATAAGCCTAGATAGGTAGGGGTCTTAATTTTACTGCAGCCCACTTGGTGAGTGTGTGTGTGTGTGTGTGTGTGTGTGTGTATTGGTATGTGTATTGGTGTGTGTGTGTGTGTGTGTACGTGTGTGTGCGTGTACGCATACCTCTGCAAAACAACTGCCATGCCCTCATGGGCTATATACCTGCAATGGTCTGGGCCCGAACTTGCTACTGGCTTCCACTCTGCCCTATTCTGCAAGGCCTGATGATGTCAGCTGCCTTAAGATTACCAGTGGGCAGTGTAGTAGCAAGTCTTAAACCATGGCATATGCAATAAGTAGTGTGATCTGTATTGTATAATACTAGATTGATATGGGTTCTAATCTCACACTGTCCAACATGATGCATGTGTATATCCATATGGTATACATATGATAACCTTTGTAAAAATTACATAGTTAGGGTTTTGCATAATTTTACTTGTAGTGGGTGATGTGGCTGCCCTAATGACTGACCACAACAAGGCTTACTGATATCAACATGCATTATAGGTTCTAAACTGATAGTACTAGCAGACATGAGTTGTGCTGAGTGCATCAGGTACTGTGATCTGTAGTTTGTACCAGTACATAGGAAAGTGTTCTAATCTACATACAGCCAGCTTGCAGTATGTGTGTGCCTTGGCATGTCCTGTATGCAGTGAGTGGAAGTGGTGCCAGCCTGAATGTGTCCATGTTTGTGTGTGAGGCTGTTACACCAGTATGCATCATGTTATGGGGCCATAGGACATGTGAACTTAACTATCATAATGGCCATACAGCCCTCACAATCAGAGGCATCTGAATACCCCTCGGTACAGGAGCAGCTCATATTGCCCCAGTCAAAAAGAGACTCAGGCAGAAGCCATGTGTAAAGATGATGGCTGCCCAGCCAATCAAACAAATAGCATATGCTGAGGTGCACTTAGGTGTTCTGTGTACCATTAGGCAAATCTGTTTCAAGGGTGTGTTTATGTCTATTAGGCAAATGTCTCCCACAAGCATGTAGTATTAATGTCACATAGCAGGTTAATGTCCCTACAGTGAGTCATCTATCCACTATGCTCCCTACGGATAGGCAGCATATGCACTCCAGCAAGGTCACATCTTGACCTGTAGCAGACATTATCACAAGTTATGAATGCATGAGTATGCAGACTGTCGCCATTGTCCTTGTTAGACAGATGTGAACATATGGAGTCATGCACATATACTGCTGCACCTTGCTGAAGTCATATT
The DNA here is from genome assembly GCF_019279795.1 of Protopterus annectens. Taxonomy (NCBI): domain Eukaryota; kingdom Metazoa; phylum Chordata; order Ceratodontiformes; family Protopteridae; genus Protopterus; species Protopterus annectens. Next base: position 1,183,166,395 of record NC_056732.1, on the reverse strand, counting down.
CTGGTTTACTGCTATGCCATTCTGTACCACTTCACTGCTGCTGTATGGCCATAGGTTATCCCCTCAGAATTCTGCAACAGAAACATACACAGGTCTGTAACATACCTGTCATTGTGTAACAATGCCACCAGTGTAACATCATACAACATAAGGTCTACAAAAGTATGTTACATACACATGACACATGCCAGCATACAGTGTATGTTGGTGACCATTACAAGTGGCATGCAAAGCAATACTGCATTATCCAAGTAATGTCAAGTAATATAGTCACCCTGTGCATCAGACCAATAGCTTCATTCCCCAGCATCAATGGCAAGAATGATAGGGATGTGGCACAGATATCATCACTCAAACAGGGTGATGTGTGGGGGAGCTGGAGGCCTAGGCTGGCCCAAATGGTTGACCACATGTGCATGAGTCAGGAAGGGGAGTGGGTTAGATGGAGCATGTAAAGGTGCCATGTGTGTGTCTGTAGGTTACCTGCATGTGATAGTGGTGTGTATGTGTGAATGTACACAGTCAAGCTCAGTGCTAGAGCTACACATCTGTATGTTGGACAGCTGTGGACAGTACATGGTAGAGTTGACAGTTTACTGTCTCTGACTCTGAACATGGGAACTGGCTCTGCCAGGAGTTGCACTGGCACCACTATGCCCAAGGTCAGAAGTGGTGCTAGTACATGACTGTGAGTGCTGTCTGCTGGGACCATGTCCCCCATGGGACCACCCCGGACCATGTCCCCATGGCCTGCCATGTCATGGTGTGGACAGCACACATCCCCCTTTAGTGCTGGATGTACTCCCACTAAGTGAGTGTAATTGTGCACAGCCAGGTGGAATATCAGCAGATGGTGTTGCTGACCTAAGTCCATGGGTCCAATGCCCAACTCCAACCACATGTTCCAGCATAGACAATTTGCAGTCCAAGACAGACACTGTCTCACTCCACCATCTGTCCACTATATCAGTGAACTAATCCAGGGTGCCCCTAATGCAGTGGAGGCAGTCATGGAGGTCAGACTGTGCTGCATCCATAACCATAAACATACATCTGGTGTTCCATTCAGAACATGCCTGTGCCTCTATGATGGCTCAAAACATGCAACAAGTGACCCGTAATGTGACACTTCCAACAGATGGTGGACACACAGCAGGTCTATGAGCACCCCTGTCAATCCGCCTATGTGGGAACTTGCCAGATCTCTGGCTATGGCCAGTGTCTACACTCATTGAAGCCATAGTTGCCACACTGGCCTGTCTCCACACTCTGACTGTCCCATATATGAGGCCTGTGGTGACTGGGTATGTGTGGGCATACTGACTGTGTGCAGTGAAAAGGCCTTTATAACAAGCACGTCAGGTAAATCACATGACACTTGGCCAGCGCAATGTACCTTTTAGGTATGCAATATGAAACTATACCTGATAAAACAATACATAAAACCCAGTACACCTATTTTAACAAACATATACAAATATAAGTTTCAGTGCCTATGGTACGCACCATTGACCTTTCAGCATGTACAAGGCATGTCGGATTAACTGCCTCATGTACACCAGGAGGCTTATTTGCTGTGAAATATATCTGCAAAATGTTTCTGCTCCTTCAACTACAGTCCTGTGATTACCCACTCTAGCAAACTTAGGTAATTATTATAGACTTTAACATACAAACATTCTATTCTGGTAATACACAAAATTACTTGTACATAGGGAATTATCCTGGCCCTTACCAATAACTGCTTATGCATGTTATAAAACAAAGCAGTATCAAGCTTAGCAGCAGGACCATGGCCTTGGATAACTCCTGACGGACCTGTAAAAAGGTGAGGGTGAGGTAATTCCAGTCCCACCACATGTTGCAGTGCAACAAGGCAATAATTGCATATATATCACATGTACAGAAACTACTGTGTTACTTGATGTATTGCTGACATTCTGAGTATGAGTGTACAACTGAGCTAACCCCCCAACAGCACATAGATATGACACCCACATAAAGTTATGTACAGCCTGACAGAATAACTGCTACAGTACTACAATGGTGATCACAGTAAGCTTACCTGCATACTCCTCTGCTGTGGACACTGTGGCATCCACCTCCATGATGTATCATACAAGGGATGCCTGGGAGCTGTCATGTGCCCCTAGGTTTGCCCAGAATTCCTCAGTGGCCAAGAGATGTTGTTCCATTGCAGGCCCTCCACCGGTGATGGCACGATATCTGGCTACATCAGCTGCCCTTCGTCATGCAGCATTCATCATGTCTGTAGCACTGTGTTGAACCTGCTGATATGTCCTTTCCTAGTGGCCAGTCTTATTTACATCCTAGACAAGGTCTGCCCACAATGCAGCCCACTGTTCCCTGTTATGCCTCCCCCTGTTTAGGGGGATGTGATAATGCTGCCATAGTCCTTGAAATATTATTTCATTCTCTGCATCTGAGAAGGGGGCATGCCTTCTGTGATACATTAGTCCTGAAACACACCAAAAGGGAAACACATTACGAGACCAAATACATAGATGCCCACTATCTATAGATACAGCAAGAACAAAATAGCTGGCACTATCAACTGCTTGCTCACACATGTCATACCCTACAGTGTGACAATGCTCTACTTGTGGATACAACCATGATTGTATCATTACTGAGGTAGTTCCCTGTGTGCCGTGAGAGGTTCTGTTGTATAATTATACACGCAACACTCTGGTTCACTGTGGTGTTTCCCCTAAGGCCAGCCAGCCAATATTATGTCATAAGATCAGTGCCAGACAAATAGCAATGTGCTATTATGACCACTATATTGGGACAGTCCAACAACACCAGTGTGCCTCAATGACAAAAGACAATGCAACTCTGATATATTGTATGTTCCCTGTATGTGTAAGTCAGCAGGGTATCAATGACATGCCATTACCACAGGTCTAAGACAGGCTTACTGCTATAGTCCCAATTCCCCATGCCTCTATCTTCCCATCTGCAGCCAGTTATACACTAAAAAGAGTTACATACCCAGTGGACTGCAGTACTCCTCTGTCAAAATGTGCTACTAGTACTGTTGGCAAAGGTGTGCTCTGTGTGAGGACATTCTTTTACAGAATGTTGGCCCATAGCCAGCTGCATGCATTTTAACATGCTTTTTATTAGCAGGTAATTGCCTCTAAACCAATCTGTGACTCTGATATGCTAACTGCATCCAAAACAGCTGAGTTGCACTATCATTAGCCAATGGCATGCAACCCCTGTGCAATATATAAGACCGTCATGTAGAATAGGGCTCTTTTCTTAACTGTTGAGATGGACAGTACTGGGGTGAGGAAACTACTTCGTCAGAGAGGGTAGGTCTATAGCAGAAACCTTTACATAGAACTGTGTGTACCATAGGCTACAGCTACTGCTGCAGGTAATAGACATAGGTAGTGAGTGTGAACACTTTAGAGGACAACAAGCTGTAAGTGTATCTGTGTCAGCTATGTCAGCCTTGTTGTAGAGGCAGAGCCAGGGTAAGAGTACCTTTTACACTCCAATTGTGGCATGTGTTTAAGGTATGTATGTTAGGCAACTGTGGCAAAAAACAGAGTACAAGGCAACGTATAGTAATGCTATATGGATATGTTATGTATGCCCCCATCTGCAGGCCTGTGACTTCAAGCAGTGAGAAGCAGTTATTTACTTTGCAATGCTTTGTGTGGATAATGAGTGCATGAGTCATCCATTAATTGCTGTTTCCACAATAATGTAAATGAAATCCAACACAACACTGGATTTGAACCCAGGACTGTGTGAGGCAAAATGCACTGTATGCAAAGCATTTAACAGACTGAGCTACTGAATCTTTGCTATAGTGGGTGTACTTGCAAGATATATGTGTATACATACAGGCTGTGACATGCATTTACTACTTCCATCAGTATATGCATGTCTTTATATGGATGTATTTTTGCACCAGAGTCCCAGTTGAAAATGTATTTTGCCATGAATGCCTTAGTAGGTGACTTTCTACATGATAGTAATAAAAGGGCACATTTACCTGCTATCACAGGTCTCAGTTACATCCATTATCATGTCATTGGTTGTCAAGTGGTGTAGTGTTGCACCCGAGTCCAAGGTAGACTCCCATTTCTTCCATTACTTTTTAATCCAGTTTGCATGTTGCAGTGCGGCACACAGCTCCGCTGAAACACACCTAATGACTGTAATTGGCAATTACTATGTTTTGTACTACCTGTTTGAAGTAAGAGTTGCTTCGTGTGATGGGTTAATGCAGTGTGCTGCAGGTATGATGGGCTCAGGTTTGAAACACAGCAGATATGTTTATTTTGTACATGTGTCTTACAATGTTAGAAACACATATAGTTATTATATCTCTATTTAGCTGAGCTAAGTGAAGCTGCATGATGCGCTGCTTCGTGTAGCTCCGCACTAAAAGAATATAAAGAAAAGAAAAAAGGGGAGATTGGAAAGTGGTGAAATGGGGGAAAGCAGAGGAAAAAACATAGTGAAAGCAGGGAGGGATGTGCAGGAAGGCTATAGGAAGAAATCATAGCTATCCATTTCATGTACAGCAACAACTGTGCATTTTGACAGAATTTGTAGATGAATTTGAATTCTCAAACCCCATAGAGATGGGTGAGGACAACATAGCTGTGTTGTCAAGCCAAATAGACTGAATTACATGTGTCCAGTGGAAATGTGTATGACATGGACAGCTATGTATGGGACAATATTTTTTTTGGGGGAGGGCAGGTGCCCATATTTTTTTTTTTGTTAAGGTGGGAGTTGAATGTTGGGGAAGGAACATAGGTACATGTGTGGGAGGTAAGTTGGTTAGGTGAGGATGCATTTGCAAACAGACAAGACAGACAAGACAACAGACATAGGCTGTGTTTGACACATGAGGTGGGTGAACATTATGGATAGGGAGAGTGTTGCGGACTCCGAGTTCCATGTGGCTCCAGATGGCAGAAGTATGACTCATGTCCTCACCCATGGGACTGTCAATATTGCTCCATCCCTGCCCCAATGGTGGCTCTGCTGGAGGCTGGGCACCAGGATGAGGCTGCCCTACCAGAATGGCCAGCATGCCCTCAATCTAGTGCAAGCGGCTGTCCTAACCACTGTGAACTATCCTGCTCACCAAGACCAGCAGCTCCACATAAGTGACATCACCCCTTCTACCATCAGTCCCAGAGAGGAGGCCAGCCCCCATCCCCTAGGGTGGTACTACCCAACACCAAAGGTAGTGAGGGGCAGCAAAGGGGCACCACCGACCTGGGTCCCAGACATGCTGGGACCCGGTGGCATGGCCGGTTGAGGCAAGGTAGGGGGGTCAGCTGGAACCGGACTACTGTGATGTGCTGTGGTAAATGAGGTACAGCAATAAGTTACGGTTAGTAATAACCAAAGCAATGTTAGTATTAGAACTGAACATCATATTTATTCATACAAATACATATTAATGTATATTATGTGCAACACAACATTAACTAACATGACAGTCAGTATGGTAACAGCATGCCAGTAAAAAGTAAGCCATAGGGCCAACAGAAACAGTTAGTTTAACAAATATGTTATTATTGCATCATAATAAAACATAACAATAATCAACCACATTTTCCAATATATAGTTAGTTTAACAAAATATGTTATTATTAAATTCTAATAAAACATATCAATAATGAAACACATTTTTCCAAAATATAGTTAGTTTAGAAAAATAAGTTAATATTAAATCATAATAATAAATAACAGTATTAAATAAATTAAGATAAGGGGAGTGGAGAGAGAAAAAAACATTCCATTACTGACATTGCAGATTATATCCCTGAAAACATTGAAATATATACTCTACAGGTGTGTAGTTTCAGGTTTGCGTACCGTGACTACAATTCTCCTAT
>NC_056732.1:1183102995-1183155495 GCF_019279795.1 Protopterus annectens | reverse complement strand
TACCAGGCAGGCAAGGTTAACAGGGCATGACATATTCCAGTATGTGACTGAGTCTATCCAAACAATTACACTTTTAGGGGATGCACTTTCATAGGTCATGTCACATACCATGCATCTCATTCACTAACTCTGCTGTGGCTGTGGTGGAACTAGCTTGTGCCCTTAAAATTGGCCCTACACATACTCTGTGTTGCGGCCACTGACACAACAGCCTCAGGTGGTGGAAGGTAACCTTGTCTACAGTGAACACCATTGCCCAACCACCCCTGTGTGCATTCTCTCTGTCCATGCATTTTAGGAGCAAATTCTGATGTGTATTTACTAGGACTTGTGCATCTACCATACTTCCCTTGCTGACTGTGTCACCATTAATCTGTCCTCTTTGTGTGGAGTGTGACTCATGGCTATCCACAGACACAGAGGTGGTGTTCATGGTTGTCTTTGGGGATGCAGTGGTCACATTCGCTGTGACCATTGCACACTCTATAGTAACTAATTGTTTCAGCTTATCCCCACCATTATTATCAGAAGGTGCATATCCTTCAACATCAGGCAGTCATATTCCAGATAAAGAATCACCTGTGAACACACCAAAACACAATATACATTGTGTGCATGACCCAGCAATAGAAGTATACAAGAAACTGCATTGCATGAATCATAGCATTAAAAACATAAATATTTTAATTTCATACAGATAGCTTTACTGATTTTTGCAGTGGCTAACGGGCACAGATGTCCACATACCTGGGGATTCTCTACCAGATTGTCTTGTTGGCTGCTCAAGCTCTGCACCAATATCCAGCACTGTACTCTGGGACCATGCTGAGGTGCCACATTCTCTGACAAAGGTGATAAACTCCTATGTCTCACTGAGGGGGTTTCACTTGACAGCCCCATGCCTGTTGACATACCTTATCATACCAGGTGTTCAGATTTTATTTTGGTGGCATGTGATATATCAGTGACCCCGCACCATTTCATAACTACAGCCATTGCCAATAACCACATTAATGCCTGCTACCACATGCACGGTTGCTTTAATCATGGTCAGCACTTTGCAAGTTAAAGAGCCATCATCCATTGACACAGAGGGCTTGGTGTAGCACCTCAATCTCTGCAACAGAGAACTTTGGCTTACATATTTACTTTTCACCAGATTATGCAAAGTGTTTCTGTTTCTTTCTTTTTAGGCATTTGTCTGTAGATATGGAAAACAGTGGAATTACCAGCCTTGTTCCTGAGTGCCCTACACAGTTCTTATATCACTAGCTTTCCCTTGGCCATATCCCATTCTGTTTGTGTGACTGACAGTTATATATCTGTATCCACATTATTAAAGCTATGTCCGAGAAATAGATTTACTGAGCAAATGTCTCCAGACAAACAGTACCTATAGCATTGCAGCTGATGAAGGTGACATGACTGTTTTCCTCAGGGTTAAAAGATTTTTGCAAACTATATAGATGATACATAGTAATATATGCAACTGGCAATTTTTACTGAAACTTGTATCACAAGTACAGAATGAAAGTATTGAACTTTGCTTTGATTTTGCACTGATGTGTGTGCCTCTCATCAATCCTTCAGTGAAACAAGTGACTTACCCTTCCAATCTTCCCTAAATAAACATACACAAAAGACTTATAAGTAGTGACCAACTTATTTCAAATTATGTCAAAAAGTACAATAGCAGCTAAAAGCAGACATAGACACACACACACACACACACACACACACACACACACACACACACACACATATATATATATATATATATATATATATATATATATACATAGTGTGTGTGTGTGTGTGTGTGTGTGTGTATGCGCGTATCAATATAGCATTACTGCTGTCTGAAAGTGGGAAACACAAATGCTTCAGTGCACTGCAATAAAAATAAACATCCTGCCAGTGTGAGCCATTGATCACATTTGACATTTTATTGATATTTTACTGTATAGGGATATGTTCCCCTGCTATGTTTTGATGAAGTACATCAATTGAAGAGAGTATGCTGCTCTGAATCCCTAATACTTCTTGTTGAATGGTTTAATGTAAATGTCTTTGTCAAACCAGATACATGACAAAATTCAACCAAAACATCATATTGCTTAGTGTCCAAAAGAAGGAAATAAATAAACAGGAATTTGACCCGTTTACCCTGCCATAGCTATCTAATCAAATACTGAAACTTGAGAAATGGATACAGAAAACTTTTCCATATTATGGCAAGAGAATTTATGTGATGATCAGCCACAACCAGGGTGTATGTGATTCAGAAACATTCCCGCTGCTATCCAGGAAGGCCAAGTAGCATGTTCTGTAACTCATTGAGAGTCATGGGGTACTGATCCCAGCAGATGCTAAGGAATGTGTGATTTTATTCATATTAGCTACAGTGAAGTTTCATTGTCACAAAGTGGGAAGGGCACAGTGGGGATATCTCAGGCATCTGCCTTGAGAACACTTTGTCAGTTTCTCAGTGCCATGCTTTAGTGATGGGGAAGCATATGTGATTCCAACAAACCCAGAGGAAAAAGCCAACTCCATGCAAGAGTTCTATTTTATCACCTATTTATCTGAGATAATGGAGGCCAGACTGTGCCGGCATTGAAATAAAATCCCTACTTGGTGAACTATGAAGGAAGTATGTGAACCACAGAGGGTATCACTCCATCAGATGCCAGATGATCTGTAATGCACAGGGTATTATCTACAATTTGTGTCCAAGCCATTCAAGCAGTTATCATGACTCCTCCATATGGCACTCATAATGACCTGTACCATGGTTTTGCAAGAAGTGACTTCCCAGGGTCCATCTTGTAGGAAATTGCTGATATGCTGTGGAACTGTGGTTCACCACACACATAAGAAATCCACAAAAGCAAATGGAACTGAATTACAACCATTCCCAGTCACAAACATGAACATTTTTGAGCATGTTTTTGGGTTGCTGATTGCACACTTTCATTGCCTTGATGTATCATGTGGTGATGTGCAGTATGGCCCTAGCATCTGTGCAAAATAGTGTCAGTGTGTGTAGTGTTGCACAATATCTCATTTAGAAGGCAGTTACAACAGGATGGGCACTTTCAGAAGCAGCAGTGCCTAGCACACCTGGCAGTGGTTATGGAGTTTGATAAGAAGACAGATAAAAAGACAGCAGCAGGGGAATGAGCATATCATACAGCGGGGGCACTGTATGCTGTGGCATTGGCAAAAAACAGCAATTTACACAGAGCTTCAGAACATAGTAGACAACAGCAAAGTAGACAAACTACAGTAAAAGTGATGCATGCAAAATCAGCACCAGGCTGTGCTTACCCATACATAAGCCAACGACAGTGTGTATCAAACATAGGCAGCCCAACTAACAATATACAAAGGGAAGGGCACAGTTATCATAATTTGGACAGATGGCAAATGGTGCATATGAGTGGATGTCTTTCACAGGTAAATAAGTGAGTGCTGGGGACTAATGTAAAAGGACTTGTGATGGGCATGTGTCAATGGAAGTTTATGTAAGTAATGTACTGCGGCTATGGTGGAATGAGTGTGACTCAGTTGGGACACAGCCATAGTTGTCATTGCAGAACTGCAGCTCAATGTACTGGACAGTTCCAGGACATGCATGGCAAAGGGATGAGCATCCCACACATGCACCCGTCCACAAGAGCTGTCTCTACCTGCTCTTGCACTAGTTGCATCATGACCCTCATTAGATGCTAATTTGCTGTATGATCATAAGCCATGCTACTTCTAGTATTGTCATGAACACTGGGATATCCTCCCCTAGGTGTATACGCATTCACAGAGATCATAGCTGTGGAGTTGCTAGTGCTAAGCGGACATTATCTTGGTCATCCATGTCCATGATGGATATCATCTAGACATATAGCTGTGGACCTGCTTCATGAGCAACACCTTATACCAGGCAGGCAAGGTTAACAGGGCATGACATATTCCAGTATGTGACTGAGTCTATCCAAACAATTACACTTTTAGGGGATGCACTTTCATAGGTCATGTCACATACCATGCATCTCATTCACTAACTCTGCTGTGGCTGTGGTGGAACTAGCTTGTGCCCTTAAAATTGGCCCTACACATACTCTGTGTTGCGGCCACTGACACAATAGCCTCAGGTGGTGGAAGGTAACCTTGTCTACAGTGAACACCATTGCCCAACCACCCCTGTGTGCGTACCTCTCTGTCCATGCATTTTAGGAGCAAATTCTGATGTGTATTTACTAGGACTTGTGCATCTACCATACTTCCCTTGCTGACTGTGTCACCATTAATCTGTCCTCTTTGTGTGGAGTGTGACTCATGGCTATCCACAGACACAGAGGTGGTGTTCATGGTTGTCTTTGGGGATGCAGTGGTCACATTCGCTGTGACCATTGCACACTCTATAGTAACTAATTGTTTCAGCTTATCCCCACCATTATTATCAGAAGGTGCATATCCTTCAACATCAGGCAGTCATATTCCAGATAAAGAATCACCTGTGAACACACCAAAACACAATATACATTGTGTGCATGACCCAGCAATAGAAGTATACAAGAAACTGCATTGCATGAATCATAGCATTAAAAACATAAATATTTTAATTTCATACAGATAGCTTTACTGATTTTTGCAGTGGCTAACGGGCACAGATGTCCACATACCTGGGGATTCTCTACCAGATTGTCTTGTTGGCTGCTCAAGCTCTGCACCAATATCCAGCACTGTACTCTGGGACCATGCTGAGGTGCCACATTCTCTGACAAAGGTGATAAACTCCTATGTCTCACTGAGGGGGTTTCACTTGACAGCCCCATGCCTGTTGACATACCTTATCATACCAGGTGTTCAGATTTTATTTTGGTGGCTTGTGATATATCAGTGACCCCGCACCATTTCATAACTACAGCCATTGCCAATAACCACATTAATGCCTGCTACCACATGCACGGTTGCTTTAATCATGGTCAGCACTTTGCAAGTTAAAGAGCCATCATCCATTGACACAGAGGGCTTGGTGTAGCACCTCAATCTCTGCAACAGAGAACTTTGGCTTACATATTTACTTTTCACCAGATTATGCAAAGTGTTTCTGTTTCTTTCTTTTTAGGCATTCCTCTGTAGATATGGAAAACAGTGGAATTAACAGCCTTGTTCTTGAGTGCCCTACACAGTTCTTATATCACTAGCTTTCCCCTTGGCCATATCCCATTCTGTTTGTGTGACTGACAGTTATATATCTGTATCCACATTATTAAAGCTATGTCCGAGAAATAGATTTACTGAGCAAATGTCTCCAGACAAACAGTACCTATAGCATTGCAGCTGATGAAGGTGACATGACTGTTTTCTCTCAGGGTTAAAAAGATTTTTGCAAACTATATAGATGATACATAGTAATATATGCAACTGGCAATTTTTACTGAAACTTGTATCACAAGTACAGAATGAAAGTATTGAACTTTGCTTTGATTTTGCACTGATGTGTGTGCCTCTCATCAATCCTTCAGTGAAACAAGTGACTTACCCTTCCAATCTTCCCTAAATAAACATACACAAAAGACTTATAAGTAGTGACCAACTTATTTCAAATTATGTCAAAAAGTACAATAGCAGCTAAAAGCAGACATAGACACACACACACACACACACACACACACACACACACACACACACACACACACACACACACACACACACACACACACACCACACACATGCTCTCATCCCCCTCACAATCTCACTTACATGTATCGACATTCCATCAACATAGCCATCATTTGGCCATCCTTACCACTGACATTAAATCACTACAGGGGAACTATACATATATATATATATATATATATATATATATATATATATATATATATATATATATATATATATATAGATGTATGTATACATGCATATCTCTTTTTATATGTATATATATATATATATATATATATATATATATATATATATATATATATATATATGGTGAAAATGTGGAGAGATTGCTGTTGTTGAGATCGTAGCACAGTGAGGATAAGGGAATATTCCCTTTTCCCCACTGTAGTGCAATCTTGGAGGGAGAATATTAAAGTAGGGGATTGTGGGGGCGCTGCCCCCCACATGGTGGGTGCAAGGGTGCTTGCACCCTTGGGTAAATGTGAGTACTGTGTTTTTTTTTTATAGTTTTTTTAACACGCTTTAGTAAAAGTGCTTTTTCAGTGAAAAGCACTTTGTCTAAAGTGTGTTCGGCCGATGTGGTTTCGGTTGTTTGATCTTTCGCTAAGTAGTATGAGATCCATATATATATATATATATATATATATATATATATATATATATATATTTATATAAACTGTGTCAAAAATTAGATCTGCACACAAGCTTCATGGCTGTTTAAGGTTTCCACATAACTTCTTTTTCTTTCTGAAACTGTATGTGAGATCCTGCAGAGCAATTATGAGGCATGTGCATGATGGCTGAGCACTGCTGCTGTTTGTACTTTCCTATGACTGAAGCAAACTCCTATCCACTCTTCCTGCAGTCCATGCAAGAGACACAAGAAAGATATTTACTGAGCTGTTGTTCATGCACTCTTGCATAGTTACATTCATTGTTAATGAGCATTGTTGATTGTGTGCATGCACAGTACACAGACGAGTGCTTGCTATAATCGAACAAGCACTCTTTTGGAGTCCCAAGGACTGTCTTATAAATTGTGCAAATAAATCCTGATACTGTCTAATAGACTGAGAAGCAGGCTTAATGGAACAAAAATAATGAGGTTTACGGCAGCTGGTACTCCTAATTAATACCATTCTGAAGAGGAAAGGGGGGTGGTGAGATCTACATGTTGATTTTTACTGTTGCCATTGATGATAATAAAGTGCTTAAGTCATTGTTAAAACTCTCAGAGATAGAATAAAATTGAACAAAGTCTCCAAGAAATAATAATACTATTTGTTAACCAGGTAAGCCCATTCAACACACAGTCACATTTCAAGGGTGACCTAGAAGCAATGTCTGGTTAAGTGACGTGTTCAAGGTATAACACGAGTCAAATGATGGTTAAGGGAATCAAACCCTATTCCATGTGAATACAAGCACACAACCTTAACCTCTGAACAAACCACAAACAACTGAATGAATTGTTTTCTCAAAATCCGCTAAACTTGTAACAGCAAGATGGGTTTAACTGCAATGTCTAGATGATTTCAGAAGGCAAATGTTTTCTTTACTAACATCACCTTTTACAAAGCCTGCCTGCTTGGGTATGTGTTAAGTGTGGCAAGGTTACAAGCAGATGAGAAGATGAAATCTTTACATAAAATTTGGTTTCACTATTGATCAGAGAAATGGGCATGTTTTCAGAGATGTCTGAATGATCCTTGCCAGGTTTAAGTAGCACAGTAATTTGAGACGCGTTATGGCATGACAGGGTACTACTTAAATACTAAGTTACATTTAAGAGAAATTGTAATTGACTAACTAGAGTGGGCAGAAGTCTCCAGTGCATCTTGTTCTGGAACCTTTCGTGAAGGTATGGGTCACCTTCCTGCACAGTGAGGAGATTAATCTGGCAGAAACAGTTTCATATCTCTGTTACTCCCATGCCTGAATCTTGATACAGACTTGGATATAGCTGAGCATAGTAGGATGTAAAAACTGTATCTGATAATAAACTTGAGCTCTGTAAAAGGGAAAGAATGGTATGAAAGACCATTGTTTACATCAGAAAGTTATGACACATCCTGATTTCTATTTTAAGACTCATCTCTGCATGCCTGCAAGTTGCAGATAGAGGTGTGATTTATTTTTTTCAAAGGAATGACTAGTTTAACCTTAACCTCTTTGTAAAGCCTTTTAATTCCCAATATACCTTACTTGCATTGCTGATATGCATTAATCACTATTTTATCCAGGGGATTTTGCTATCCTAGTCCTAAGTTATCATCACCATAGTTCCTACTGCTGAATAGACACTTTTAATTCAGTCTAAAAACTATTATACTGGATGAGTATCGATAGTGAGTTAACTGGATTTAATGTCATTTATTGTGGCACCTCCATTTTGCAGGTTGTACGTGTTGCACATGCCATGAAAAACAAATGCAAGCAATCATTGGTTGAAAAAGAAGTACTATCCACAATGGAAGCAAACTTTCATAAAGGTGATCATTTTAATTTAATAAAGGTTGAGCTAGGGGAAATTAATTAGTGAATGATGGAAATAACAGAGAACAGAAAAAAACTCTGCAAAACTGTGAAGATGATAGCAGTAGTGATAACTAGTTCTGACCGTATGTAGGATGTAATGGGGGAAATGAATGGGGCCAAAATTTCGGGTCTATACAAAATGAGTGAAAGTTCATCTGCTCCCCCCACACCCACCCTAAATATATATTCCAACTCCAAGATCTCACTACAGTAAGGAAAGGGCAAATATTTTCATCTTCACTGTACCACGATCTTGCAATTGCAGTTTTGAGTTCCGCAATATTCGCTGATGTGAGCGTTCACTAAGATGAACTTTCGTTCATCTAATATAGACCCAAATTCTAGCTGAATCTACTACTGATCATTTAGAAATGAAATCCTAAGACCTATAAGTCCAAGCATGACACACAAGTGTCCTTTTCTCATGTATCCCCAAAAGGATAGCAAGGAAAGGGTGTACAACCCTTATTTAGAAGAAACTGTAGAGTGGACAGCAATTTCAGAACTGGATATATCCATAGAACATGCACATCTGGATTTTCTCCCAGTTGTAGAAAGAAAAATTCTCTTTGACTTCTGGTAAAATTTATCAGCTTTGCACTTATGTAAAAATGTACACAAGCCCTATGGACACTGAATAAGTGAGCAGGTTATGAAGGGAGAAGAGTAATATGTGACAATCAGCGTTTTTTGTCCCTGCTGTGTGTGTGCACATTATTAAAATTAACAGTATTACACTTTGCTGTCTTTAATTAAATGCATCTGAGAAGTACAACATTTTTAAATATAAACGCCTTATGGGTCATTTAAAATTGGTGGATTGTTAAGGTACTACTTTACAAGCAAGAGGATGAGTTGCAACAAGTAGGAAGATACAGGCCAAGGGTTACAAAGATGCTTGTACAATTTTAAGAATTTGTTCAACATGAAACTCTTTTTGTTGCTTAAAACAGTACAGAATAGAAAGATAAACCAACACTGACCTCAAACTTACTTCAGTCAGTCCCTTAGTCAAATAAGAAGTGCCCTTTAGGTGTAGAAGCTAGAAAGTAATTATAACTGGACTTTTAAGGCCCAAGTTTACTCAGTAAATTACAAAGCTGTAATTCTGAAAAACATTTGAGATACGATCAATACATGATAGTGTGATGAAAATGGATTTTGATCTCTGTCCAAAGTGAACAGCAGGGGGAGCTCATTTCTGGTTTTATTCCCTCTTTAATTATCTTTCCTCCACCTCCCTTTTTTCCATATGTGGACAAAAGAGAAGTGAGGAGCTGATTATTATTCAGTTAAGAAGCAGACCTTTGTAAGAGGCATGTTTTCCTGCTAATAGGGGCATTTTCCTCCATATTTGAAAACTACTGATGTAGTGCATGGAAATTGTTGTACTGTTAGATTGAAGTTACTTAATTAAAAGCTTAAAAACTACCAGTGTTAAAGTTGTTTTGAAAAGTAAGGATAACTGAATAAGTTGAAAAGAGAGATATGTTTACAAGTGCCCCATCCCTGGACTTAGATCAATGGATAAGTTAGCAAATGAGAAGTAGAGATGACAGAATAGGGTACGCTATCTTGGAATGTTAGTGGTTTGAATTTCCCAATCAGCAGGTCAAAGGGATGTACCTATAAAAAGAGACAGTGCTCACTCTTTGTAAAAGTACAACAGGCACATTTGAGATATGCAGGCATTCTTTATTCAAGCTTTGAAAAAGTTAAAATGAAGAGGTATGTATTTGGGTGAAGAATGGTGTCCCTTTCTGAATACAGAATGAGCTTACAGACAAACATGTGAGGTATTACAACTATAAAGGATGGTTAGGTGAAGTGAAATTAACTTTGGTAAGTAAAGGGGAGGTTATAGAACTGTGTAGGGAAATGCTACTATTCAGATAGGGTTGTATGGTACTTGCTTGTGTTTAGAATATCATATTATTTAAAGATGGTATTCACTCTTTTGGGCAGATTGCAAGGAATATATTTTTCCGATTATGGACTTAGTAGATCTAGTAAAATTTGTAGAAAACCCTCAAAGAGATACATTTTATTTGGTTTACATTCATAATGTTGATTCCACTTCACCGTTTTGTCACATTGTAGAAGCTATTTCGCGAAATCCGTAATATCAAATGGTCCGCATGCAGAAAAAGAATTTGAATGTTGACATTTCTGACTGTGTAACAAGTGCTAACATGGGTTAAGAAGGGGATAAGACTATATGGTTCAGAATATCGGTGTTCAGCTTTTTCAGCATTCGGAGTTCTAAGTGGAGTCGATGATGTCTCATTCAACATTTTGAAGGTACTCGTTTTATTCTTATAGCTATAAGTCTTTCTCACACATAGACAAACTGATTGTAAAACATAGTTTGGATTCTTGTTTGGACAGATTCAAAGAGAAACAATCATAATGTTAGACAGTGCCCCAATAATGATTAAGATATTACTGTAGATGATGCATATGGAGAGAATGAGTAGAAATATCTTAACATATTTTAGGAGGAAGCAGTTCAAGGAATGGGATGGGTTTTAGTACTGCCATTTTAGGGGGATGTGGGAGGAGAGTGAAGCAGTTATACTTGGGAGGTAGTAAAGGAGGGAATGAGAGAAGAATTCAGGAATTACATAAGAAGTAAAAAATATAAGTGGGAAAGCAAATTACAAGAGATGCTGTGCATACTACAAATGAACCCAGCACATGGGAATTAAAAAAAAAAAACTAAGGACTGCAGAACCTACATCTAAAAATGATAACACTTTTCAAGTTATGGTGATTTAAATGTTGAATTCAATGAAAATGTGTTTTTTTTATGAGCTTGCCATCTGTCCGAAGTTGTTACATACATACATACATACAAATATTTCAGGCACGGACATTAGTACCCTTCTACCTTGCCAATATCCCAAAACACTTGTTCCCATAACAAGTATCCATGTATCTAGGCTGTTCTTAAAAATATCTAAACTAGTTCTTGCTTTAATGTAATTAGGTAGTCTGTTCCATGCATCAGCTACTCTGTCAGAGAACCAGTTTAGTACACTTCTCATTCCTATAGAATCTCCTGCATAGGTTGTCTGATGATTCTCTAGTACTAGTTGTCTCTAAATGCCCTATGTACCTGAATAAGATCTCCTCTTAGATATCTGTAAGAGACACTGTACAAGTTCAGATATTTTAGTCTTTCATAATAACTTAAATTTTCGCATCCATGGATGCCCTTGGTCTATTCCCATTGTACTCTTTCCAGTTTACTCATGCTTGTTTTCTTATAGGGTTTCCATATTGTTATTCCATACTCAAGTTTAGGTCTAATGTAACTAATAAACAATGACTTCATTATTTCTGATTCCCTATACTTTATAAATCTTTTTTATACAACCTATAGTTCTATAACTATCATTAACCAATTGGTTGATATGATTAGAAAAACTCATAGCTGAATCTACCCATATACCCAGGTCCTTAAATGAGTCTACAGTTTCAACCACTGTGTGCTGCATTAAATATTCACCTTAAAATTTATGCTTACCAAATCTCATATGCTTAGTTTTTGAAGTACTTATCAGCATATTATTCTTCTGTACCCAAATGGTCAATTTAGTCAAGTTATTTTGCAGACATACCTTATCTGTAACACATGTAATCAGTTTACCCAATTTCAGGTCATCTGCATATAGACTGTAGAACACCTCAGATGAAAAAAGTTAGGTCTGAAAGATGCAATCTAAACAAGTAATGGCCTAGGACAGAGCCCTGTTGGACACCCTGACTGTAACCAAGGATTTCACCTGTCCAGTTGCTGTATGATACTTGCCATGTCTTATTTGTAAGCCATGCAGCTATCCATCTTATCAAGAGTACATTAATACCTAGTTGTACTAATTTATTGATCAGTGTTATGTGCATTATCCTGTCAAATTCTGAAGTAAAATCTATATAAATTACACAACAGCACCATTTTTCAATCATAGCTGCTATTATATTGTTATAGAACATCATATTACAGGTGGTAATAGATCTGTTTTCAACATATGCATGCTGATATATGGTTTCAAGTCCCAGCCTATTCAGTTCTGACAATAACCTATCCAATATTACCTTCTCCATTATTTTTCCACAACATGAAAGTAGACTTAAGGGTCTATTATGACTGGGTTTCTCCTATTCCCCTTTCCCTTAAAAACAGATTTAATAAGCGCATGTCTCCAATCTTGAGGAATCTCCCCATATTTATATGACCTAGTGAATAATAGATATAATGGCATTGTAAGTTCTTGCTGAAGTGTTCTCAGGTCATTGTTACTAATTCCGTCTCCTCACTGTGCTTTGTTAGGATCCAGTTTGTGCAGTTCTTTTTCAATATAATCTAATTTGGTTCCAGTATCTGGGGTTACCTGGATGTCACTAGGACAACTTACCACCCCTTTTGTGGAGCCAAACTGTTTTGCATAAGATTTTGTAAATATATCTGTAATCTGTTGTGTCTGAGAATACATTTTTGAATCTGTACACAGTTTACAAATTTATTTCTGTTCTCCTTCCACATTTTATGTATCTAGAAAATGGTTTCATATTATGCTCAATATCTTTATATAAATTTTCTTCAAATTTTTCATGATCTTGTCTCACATTATACTTGATCTATTTGTCCAGCTTGTTTATTTCAGTTTTTAAAGTTGTTAGCTACCAAACGAAGAGCACAAAGCACAGAAGGGCTAATCACAGTAATAAGACAAAACATCTTTTGGATGATTTAGAAAGGAATCCAAACAGGTGCTAGAAGACTCTAGTTTATATATTCAGGAACAAGTAGATGGGAAGAAAAGACATTGAACATCTTTTCTAGATGGCATTAGTCTGCCTCATCTTACAGAAGGTCAGAAAATCCAATTAATGCAATTGTTAACAGAAGTGAAGTTGAAAACTGTTTAAAACTGATAAAGAAAGAGTGATGCATTGCAAATAAAGCTGCTACTTGGAATGTGTTATTGTTATTTTATTTTTATTTTTTTTTTTTGCAAACTACTTTCTGGCTCTAGCAAATGTTGTTTTGAAAGCTGGCCATCTTCCAAAAAGCTGAATGCAGGCATTAATTTCAGTTGAACTAAAGTCATGGAAAGTTTCAATCTAGCCTGCCTCATACAGGCCAATCTGTGTCCTAAATGCAGATTAGATTTTCTGCTTTCATTTTTGCAAGAAAGTTCACAAACCAGTTACCAAACTTGCCACATGCTGATTAAACTGGGTTTGTAAGAGTTAGGCAGCAGGTTAATAATTTGATTAAAAGACTTGTTCAAAGTGAACAGAGCAAAAATGAATAGCAAATAAATATGTAACTAAAACAGTGTGAGTTTTTTAACTGTGTTCATATGGGTTTTCTCTGGGCACACTTGGTTTCTTCCCAAATTCCAAAGACATGCAGTAGGTGGGATTGGATACTGTAAATTACCCACAGGTGTGTGTATTTATGTGTGGTGTGAAAGAACAACTGTGGCAGGGCTAGCCACCTGGTAGTGTGAACATTGCCCCTAGATAATTTGCAGTGTTTAAGTGAAACCCTAAACCCATGTTCAGAAATCAGGAAAGGGGTTACAGATGGATGGATACTGACTCAGAAATGCAGCTATTGAACTAAAGAAAAGTTGACCAAAGCATCAGTCATTCTTATTAATAATAAAAAAATAATAATAATAACAATCTTTTGATTTCTTTCAGTGTAAAGTAAGATGTGTCTAGACTATAACATTCAAAGATGACAAAATTATCAGAACAGTTATAATTCTTATGAGAAAGGGCCTTAGTAATAGATATCTGGATTGCCATTTTCTATTTTGGCATATAGGAATTCACCATTGCAAAGCCTCAAGTTCTCAGCAGCTCATTTGTTAAAGGACAGGAGGATGAAAAGCAAATTACATATTTTAGCTATACTATGGATAAAAAAGTAATATAAACAAAATGACATAGCAGAAGGAATCTAAATTAAACAAACAGAAGTCCAGTATTTGTAGTTCATAAAGGACAGAAGCAGAAGACAAAGGAAAATAGTTTGCTGTTTCAAACTACAATATTTAATCAAGCGGTTGAACTAAGATCCAGTGTAAGTGTGGAAGATGGGAATCTGTATTGAAGGAATAGTATACATTTGTATAAGGCAGCATCTGAAAGTTCATGGAAAAAAAAAAAAAACAACCAGACTTGTCACTTCCAGTACTGGCACAAGAAAATAGAGATTATGAATGCTGGGAGAGATAAAAGCAGCAGAACAAGCAAACAAACAAAAAAAAGACTCTAGTATTCTCCAGTTAAATCATAGTGTAGCTAGAACTGTACAGAAAGAAGCACATTTATCCAGAGTGAACATACCGTTAAATATCCCATATCTGGCTGACCATTGAAGAAACAGTCTGAGTTGATCATAATAACAAAGGACATCTGAATTTATTGATGTCAAAACGTATTGTTTGGTTGTAAACTAATGTAAAATACTTTGTGGATAATTAATGACAATTTAAAATTATCAGTGTAATTAAAGCCAGCAATGTTCTACATTCATTACATTTAGCAAGTCATTCCCATTCTCATATAAGGTGACAAGATGTAGGTAGTGACCAAAAGAATAATGCCATGCATACAAGTGATAGAAGTAAGGGTTCTCTGTAGGGTCATTGACTTTGCACTGTGACAGACACAGGAACTCAGTAATTGGGTGATCCAAAAAGTAATGCTCCTGCCACTTTGGTAAAGGAGGAATCAAAATGTGGGGATTGAGGAATTATAAACAGCTGTCTCCATATTTAGTCCATTGAGCTGTTCAAGGTGCAGCACATTGAAAAGAGGTTGTGGGGTTGGCCAGGCGAGACTGGGGAGACTGTATCATGCAACTGGCCTGCAATTTCTTGGCAATCCCTCAGGATGAGGTGAAATCTATTCTTCAGTTAGCAAGATTTGATCTGCCCAGCTTACTCTTCTGTATCAGTGACCATTACTCGAAAAAAGTAGCACAAAGTTTTGTGTAGTCTGTAAACATGACACTTTAAGAAACAGACCTTCTGACATAGCAAAATGAACCACAGAAAACCTAAAGGTGTTACTATTCAATACTAGGAGTCTAAACAGGAAAATCCACTGCCTCTTATGTCCTATCACTCTGGAGAATGCAGATGTATGTGCAGTTCATGTATTAAAGTTGTAGACAGCACCCTGGCAGTATAAGGCTACAATGGCTTACAGACATTTAGACCAGCTACTGCAGAGCTAGGGACAAAAGGTGGCAGTATCGCAATTTACATAAAAAAACAAACATACCTCAAGACTGGTCAAACAGGATGAAATACTTCAGCTTCTTCCTGGTCAAATTACCATAAGCAAAGTCCCATACTAGGTCCTTGCAAACCATAGGTCACCATATTTGATGAGAAAACAAATAACACATGCTTAAACTTACTCTTACCGAAGATACTCACCATTCAATACCATATTCGTGAGTGTCTTAAACTACCCCACTATAAAATGGGAATCATACATAATCCCAAACTTGCAGGACAAGAGAATCTTGAATTTTTTTTCAAAACAAAACCTCTAGTAGTCCATGTACCACTAATGAAGCAAACATACTGGATCTGGTCCTCATGAATATGGGAAAATGCTGCACCCCCCCCCCCCCATGTCCTCTCTGGTAAGGTCAGACCATAAAGTTGTCTCTTGTGAAATAAATATAAAATCCAAGATTCCTGCTATCCCTGGAACATTTAGGAACTATTCTAAAGCAAACTTCCTAATATTAAATGATAACCTGGCAAACTTCCAAGCTTCCTAAAACCATGAGCCCACTGCTGTCTATGTCAAATTCAGAGGGACGCTGTATAATCAGATGGCTTAGTGGTTAAGGTCTTTGCCTCCCATGCACAAGGTACAAGGTTCGATCATGACTTCCAACTAATGCCTGTTTGGGGTTTGCATGTTCTCCCTGTGTCTCCGTGGCATTTCTCCCATATCCGAAAAGTATGCTGAGTGTTTCTATCTCAAACTCACCAATGAATGGAGCTGTGGGCAGCAGTACAGACTCTACATGGTGCCCTACAGGAGGAAGAGTTGTACAGACCAACTGCTTTGGGCATCTAGTGTGGTGCACAGTATCTTCAAAATAGGAGAACACAGATCACAGACTGTGCGCTGTGGCAGGGCTAGCCACTTGACAGAGTAAAATATAGCTCTAGGTGATTCAGACATGTTGACTAATGTCACCAGAAATGGGCATGGGTAGTTACCAGTGATAAGTGGGTTGAGGACCTGGCCTACTCTGACCTATGTCAGCGACCTTTGCTAAATGTGGGAGGGATATATGTGACTTCATTGGCCAGTGTGTGCCCACCATAAAGCCCAGCAGGCCTGGGTCAATAAGCTACTGGTTGGCTGGTGTCTACCTGTACCTGGGATAGCTTGATGTAAAACCAACCAACCTGCCAAACATGAACTGAGAATTGCTATGCTTAATGTAGGTTCACTGACAGGTTGCAGATTGGAAGTGGAAGACATGATGATACAGAGGAGGCTGGACATCCTATGTATCCAAGAGATGAGATGGAAGGGCAGTGCACCAAAGCCACTTGGCTTGGGATCCAGAGTTGACTACTCAGGTGGAGGACTACTCAGGTTGAGGGCAGGCTAGAAATGGTGTATGAATTGTGGTGAGAGAGAGGCTTGATAAGACAGTAAGGAATATCATCAGAAGTAATGACAAACTCATGGCAGTCAGACTCCAGTGTAATGATAGGGCAGTATTCATAATCTCAGCCTATGTCCCACAGCAGGGTTGTGAAAGTGAGGAAAAGAGTGCATTCCGACAGCAGTTGCCTGACCTACTAGATAAAGCAAGACAACATGAATTGGTGTTGATAATGGATGACATATCGGGACAGACAGAACAGGACTGCCTCGGCCCACATGGGTGGGGAAACAGAAATAAAGAAGGATAAACCATTCTAGACTTCAGTCTGGCAAATGGCTTGACAGTAGACAACACATGGTTCAAAAAGAGAGACAGTCACAAGATCACATACAAGAGTAGTCAACATGTAACTCAGGTAAACTTCCTACTAGTAAGGAAAAGGTACCAGGGTAGAATCCATGATTGCAAAGTCATCCTCAGTGAAACAGTAAGCCCACAGCATAAACCACTAGTTTCCACAATCAGCTGCAAGCAGTGGTCAGAGAAGGCTATAAAGGTCAACAGAGACCAGGCTGAAGACCTGGAAGTTGACTGGAGAGAAAGTACAACAGTTCAAGGATTTACTCAGGGCTCTAGCACCCCGAGGAAATAGATGGAGTTGAAGAAGAATCGCAGCGCCTAAAAACACCATGTGTTAGGACTACAGAAAAGATATGTGGCAGAGCCAGGTATGGAAATAAGGTAGATAAGGAAAGCTGGTGGTGGAATGCAGAAGTCCAGGAAGTCATCAAAGGAAAGAAGTAGTGCAGGAAGAAGTGAGAGACAGAAAAGACTGACCAGGCTAGGAAGAACTACTGGTTGGCTAACAAAGCTAAGAAAGAAGTTGCAATAGCAAAGAATAGGGCACCAGAGGCACTGTACCTACTTCTCGAAAGTGACTCATTAAGGGGCACAAAGAAACTATGTCAGGTTGCAAGGCAAAGACAGAAAGATGAAGAAGATAGTCAGACACCCTTCATAAGCGATGCCAGCAACAACCTTCTCATCAGTCAAGAGGACATCAAAGGCAGATGAATGAAGAAAACGCAACAGAAGCTGTACTGCCCCAGAAACAGCCTACGATGAGAGAAGAAGAGGAGGCCACCCTGGAAGAACTAAGAAAAGCACTGAGGAAGATGAAGTCAAGGAAAGCAGCAGGCTCAAATGAGGTCACAGCAGATATGATAGAAATGCTGGGTGAGATAGGGCAGAAATGGCTCCTGAGGGTACTAATGGCAGTGTGGAGAGAAAGGGGTATCCCAGATGATTGGAGAATAAGCATACTCATACCAGTGTACAAGAACAAAGGGGACATCCACAACTGTGGGCAGTACAGAGGCATCAAACTCCTATCACATTGCATGAAAGTTCTGGAGAGGGTGGATAAATAGATACGCAGAGTAGTAGAATGTAAGATAGGAGATGAGCAGTCTGCATTCAGATCAGGATGCAGCACAATTGATCCAATGTTTGCATTGAGAGAGATACTTAAGAAGAAGCTAGAGATGAGGAGAGAGCATAGCTCTCGACCTTCCATCTCCAAAATGAGGAACACTAGCCCTTATAATGTGGAACAAATGGGCAAAATGTGGAACACATATTAACGGCATACTAACAGCTTCAACTAGGAAGGTCATAGGATAGTCTAAATATGCTCCATTTACTTATAAAAAAGATATTTTAATGAATTATTGTGATTCATTTCTGTTTACCATGAATGTCAGTTAAACATTTCCCAATACCGAATGCGTGACAGACCTTTTCAATGTGGAACTTTGAGGATTATGAACTTTTTAAGACTACGAATGAGGTACATTCCTCATAATGAGGTACGCTTGAGAAGTTCATAGGTTCATAGGTTCATACTTGGCTATCTGCCCTAGGGCATTTATAAACCTAGCCAGAGTGTGTTTGGCTTCCGCCACCCATTTTAAATTAATTTTGCTATGCCCTTTTACGAGGTTAGTATACTGTGCCTCTGTCTAACAGTGACACAGAAGTGATACCTAGGGTAAACCTATGATCTCCCATCCACTCATCAAGATTCCTCTTGAAGAGAGTCAGTGAGGGACTCTGCCTAACCTGGACTGGGATTTTATTCCTGAGTGAAGGGAGCCTCTGGGTTATGATTCTGTCCCTCCAGCATGTCCTATTTATTTCAGTGCTGAGGTTCAAGTCTCTGGAGCACGTAGCTTGATGGGATTTGGATTTTCTGAGGTGCAGCATGTCCATTAATTCCGGGTTGGACATGGCTTTATAAGTCAGGCACAGATCGCCTCTGAGCAGGCGGTATGCCACTGAGTAGAGCTGGAGTTTCTTTAACCGGGCAGCATATGGCATCTGTTTGAGCCCTTTGATCCTCTTGGTGAGGTACTTTTGGGGTCTTTCCAGTTGCTGCAGGTGTCTGGTAAGGTACATCCCAAAAGGGGCATTGTACTCAATTATGGGCCTGATGAGGGATGAGTAAAGAGGCACGATGACCTCCCCTGATCTAGATGTGAATCCCTTCATGATTAGGTGGGCTATATAAAATGTTTTTCTAACCACTTTGGTCACGTGGTTGTCAAATGAGAGATTGCTATCAACTTGGGTCCCCAGGTCCCTAATTACTTCTTCTGTACTAAATGGATTACCACCTATGTGGTAATCTGTGGGCACTTTGTTTTTGCCAAAGGGGATGACTGTACACTTTTTGGCATTTAGCTTGAGGCCATGGCTCTGGCATCAGTTGTCTGTTTCTATGAGGCCCTTTTGGAGGATGCCTGTGTTGGCTGGAGAGTCGATTATGGTGCCCAGTTTGCAGTCATCTGCAAACTTGGTCAGCCACAGTCCTTCTGTGTTGGCCTGTACCTCCGATAAATATACACCGAACAAGAGAGGTCCCAGGACTGAGCCTTGTGGGATGCCACTTGTAACTGGTTTGGAGTCTGACATGGCTCCAGCAATTCTAACCATGTGGGTTCTGTCCTTGAGCCAGTTTGCAACCCGTCTAGTGACATAGGGGTTTATATTTAAGCTGGTGAGCTTATCTATAATGCCCGAGTGGGGTATTGTATCGAAGGCTTTTGCGAGGTCCAGGTAGGCTGTGTGGACCACCTTCCCCTTGTCAATGGTCTTGGTGACTGTTTCAAAGAAATCAACCAGGTTTAAGAGGCAGGATCTGCCCTTAACAAAACCGAACTGGGTAGGATCCAGTGTCTGTAGGTCCCCAATATCTTTATTTATGAGGTCCATGATGATCCTTTCCATAGCTTTGCAGACCAAGCTAGTCAGGCTTATGGGGCGATAGTTTCCAGGATCTGTTGAGGCACCACCTTTGTGGAGAGGGACCACTGTTGCTGTACGCCACTCTCTGGGTACATATCCTGTAGTAAGGCCGAGATTGAACAGTAGTTTTATGTTTGGGTTTAGCTCTTCTTGGAGTTCATGTAGGACGCAGTCCGGGACACCGTTTGGTCCCATTGATGCTGTGTTTTTTGCTTTGGAGAGGGCAGCTCTTACCTGAGCATCTGAGATGTCAGGGGGAGCAGCACTCTGCTGGGATAGATATTTGCCCTTTTGGTGGGGGGGGAGGATTTGCGCTGAACCTGTCAGCAAGGATGTTGACAATGTCTGTGGGTTCGGTGTATTTTTTGTCATTTTGGACTAATTCTGAGCATATCTGGGAATTCCCACCCAGGTTCCTAACATAACTAAAGAAAACCTTGTGATTATCCTTAGTGTCCTGTACAATTTTTCTCTCGAAGCTGGCCTTAGACGATTTTATGAGTGCCCGTAGTTTTTTGCTAATACTGATCAGAGATGCCTTCCCTTTTTGGGATTTTGCTCTATCATGTAGTAGCTTCCTCCTTCTATTGTATAGTTTGTTTATGGCTGGGGTCCACCAGAAAGGACGTTTGTCTTTGGAGGATTGCGTCTAGAAGTATGGGAGATAGTCCAACTGAGCATTCCTAGACTTGGAGAAAGCATATGACAAGGTCAAAAGAAAGCTGATCTGGGCAGTACTGCGGTGGTTTGAAGTTCCAGAAATATTGGTAGAATTAGTGCAGGCTATGTACAAGGACCCAGTGACTCAAGTACAAACAGAGTTTGGCCTCACAGAGGGGTTCCCAGTGGGAGCTGGTGTATATCAGGGTTCAGTTCTGAGCCCACTGCTGTTCATACTGGTGATGGACTACATTAACAAGCAGGATGGAGGGGACGGATCAACAAAGCTGCTGTATGCAGACGATGAGGCAGTACAGGCAGACTCTGAGCTGGAACTTCAACAAAGGATAGGAGAATGGAATGCAAAACTGAAGGACCATAGGATGAAACTAAGTAAAGATAAGATGGTGGTAATGGCAGCAAATCGGGGAAATCAGAAGAAGCTGAGAATAGAGATAGAAGGGAAGATAGTGGAACAGGTAAACAGCTTCAAGTATCTGGGAGGGGTAGTTGAGGAGAAGGGTAGTCTGAATGAAGAGGTCAAGGCTAGAATCAGAGGGGCTACAGCCGACTGGCATAGAGTATCAGTTGTAGTCTATGACAGAAGAATGCCAAAGAAGCTGAAAAGTAAGGTGTACAAGACAGTGGTTTGACCAGTCCTATTGTATGTTACAGAAACCTGGACAGTAAAGGCAGAACAGCTGAAGAAGCTAGAGGTGATGGAAATGAATTGCCTGAGAAAGGTGGTAGGATGCACACAGTGGGACAGATGAAGAAATGAGGACATAAGAGCAGACGCCAAAGTAGCTCCAATTGCAGGAAAGATCAAAGAGAACAGATTACAGTGGTTTGGGCACATGTGTAGAAAATCAGACGATAATCTGGTGAGGAAGATTTGGGACAGACAGGAAGAAGGTAAGAAGAAGCTAAGATGTCCAGCAAAGAGGTGGATGGATTGGGCAAAATAAGATCTGCGACAGTCAGGCATGAGTGTTGAAGAAAGCAAGAGTGTGGGACTGAATCGAGAGAGTTAGCGACAGTTAACACAATACCCCGATCCCATGTCGAAAAATGGGAAAAAAGGGGCCTGATGATGATGATGATGACTCTGTACAATCATGTTAATAGATGCATAGAGACATTCCAGTAATAAGCAGAGAATAAGCGGAAAAAATCACACCATCCTGGGGGAATCTCAGTATTAATTGGTTGTATAACAAAAAGAATTCATGGCTTCCCATCCACGTGAAATACCCAGCAAGATAACAACTCTCTCATTAATCAAAACAAGCTAGCAACTCAGAGGACAAATCAAGTGTAGCAAAGTCATATCTGAGGACTATCCAGATATTCACAGAATGTTCAGAATTTGCCTTATATTTTTGGTCTATTCCTCATGAAATTTGTCATTTTCTGGTAAATCATTGAAGAATGAAGTGACCAGATAATGACAGACATTTGTGTTTCAGACTTCATTCCTTCAGAAAATGCAGACTAATGGCATACTTGTTTTTCTATCAACTTCCTGAGTTTGTAAGATGAATATTTTGGGCCTTTGCCCTTCTGCTACTGTTTTTTGGCTTTGTCCAGAATTCCTGAGCTAAGAGCATGAGAGGTATTAGGTAAAACTAGCATTCCAGGCCTTGGGCAACCATAAGGCTTTCTTTAGCTATGTCTGCAACCTCAAAGGCACTACACAGCCATGTTCAGAACTAACTGTAAATGGAGCCACCTGCACTGAGACGCAAGATATATCTAATCTACTGCCAACAAACTCAGTTTTACCTCTTTCTCCATGTCAGCAACCCCTCAGACAAGGCCATCAGACATATCCCGCAGCTATCTATAGGGATCAGATCCTTGACACACCCTAAAAGGCCAAAAATACAACACTGATGGGCTCAGATAATATACTCAGATGCCTCCTAAATAGCATGAAATATGACCTGAAAGGAACACTCGAGAGTCTTTATTTATCAATGCCCTCCAAACAGGCTTCAGGTCAAGTGAATGGAAAACTGCAATGATCATCCCTCTTCACAAGGTTGGGTCATCTATGGACCCCAGTAACCAGACCCATATGCAAAGCCATTGAAAAAAATTATCATAGAAATAATTTGCAATGACAAAGGAAATCTTCATTCACCGTAGCCATCCCAATTTCACATTATCAAGGGCAGATTGTTCCTAGTCAACCTGGTAGACTTCTTCAAGAATGTCAGCAAAGCAATGGATGAGGGTAAAATGATGTGTACTGCTTACCTTGACCTGGCCAATGCATTTGATATAATACCCCAATAAGGCATTGTAGACAAACTCACAGAATTAGATATAAACTCCTGTTCACCCACTGGATGGCTGGGTGGCTCTTTGCTAGAACCCAAGAAGTTATGATAGGAGAGGATTTCTCCACAAAAGTAGCAGAATCCCTCAGGGGTCTGTGCTGGGTGTGCATCTTTTGGCATCTACTTCACTGATGTCTAGGCCATGTCAAAGGCCTCTGGATGACAAAGTTTGCATATGATTGCAAACTAGCTGCAATCAAAGAATCACCGCAAGACACTAATATCTTGCAATAAGGGCTGACTCAGATAAATAACTGGTGCAAGAGCCATGGTCAAAAACTCAATACCAAGAAATGCATAATGGTATCCTTGTTTACATCAGATTTCCCTGGAAACTACTTAACTGACAACACCCCGTCCCTAAGTGTATACCCATTTGTTAGAGACTTGGATGTATGGAGACAGTAACCTCACCTTCAATTATCATGTATCTATGGTAGTAAAGAAATCAATTTATACTGCTCAACTTATGAGCAAAGTTATGACATATAGGTCAAAAGATGTCATTGTTCCACTGTATTCAGCTCTTATCAAACATTAAGTACAATGCTCCCTTCAGTATGTATGTGACCAGGCATATGCAACAATTGGAATGTCCACATTGGCTCCGCACAAAAAGGATACAGGGCATAATCAGCATGTCCTACACAGATCACCTCAAAGCCCAATCCCTGTAATTGATCTTCAACAGACTGTTGAGGATCAGTCTGTGCCTGGCATGGAAGGCATCCTTGGATTCCAATCTAATGGACCTACTGCATATCTGCAAAACAAATAGTATCAGAATTACCCAATCAAGGGACATAAACCTTGCTTGCAGCATAAACAGGACATGTTGGAGGGACACGTATGTGTCTCAGAGACTGCCCTTCTCTGGAACAGGCTTCCCATTCATGTGAAGCAGAGTTCTTTCCTAACCTAATTCAAACATAACCTGGACAAACACACACACAAACACACACACACACACACACACACACACACACACACACACACACACACACACACACGCATGTGAGTGTACACACACACACACACACACACACACACACACACACACACACACACACACATGCATGTGTGTGTACACATCACAGACATTCAACAGACAGAGGCATATGCTTGCACCTACAGGCAATATAGAGCTTCATCAGTTTATCTACTAACAAGTATTTTATTGTAGGGTGAAAGTGAAGACCAGAGTGAAACACATGCTGACACAACGAAGTAAAGTAAATTCTGTATAAATGATACCCCAAATGGGAATATCATTAAAATAGCTGCAGTTCAAATTCACTTTAATGGTAAAAATTTTCTCAAAAGTTAGTTATTTATGGTTAATAAACATTATGCAATTTTGACAAGATGGACTTGGTTGTTTCAAGCTCTGATGCAATGAAATGCACAGCATAATAAGCAAATGTAAGCAGTAATTTATAAAATCTGCAATACTTTAAAACTATATACCAGTATATCCACTACACATGGTATCATGCGTTAATTTCAAAAACATAATACTAGCCAAATTAATTTCTGAGTGCTACATTTTTCTACTGCACTTTTTGCCAACTATCATACTTTTACTATGTGAGGACAACATACATCAAAATACATTTTTCTGAACTTTCACCTCATTTAGTTTTGAACAAATATGACTTGTTAAGAAGCAGGTATACCAAGAAGGAACCTGTGGGGTAAGCAGTTGCTGTAGTGGGCAAGGAACAGATGGTGCAGGCAAATGGAAATAACTTTTCTAAAACCCTTTAATAAATGTATTTATCCAGATAAGAAAAGTGATGTTATTTTTGCTTTACTTTTGAAAATACTTATGTTGTCATATTACCTTCATGTAAACATTGTCTGGGGTAAAACACATGCAATATGTTTAATCTACAGAATAATTACACACATGGATTGCTTTGGTGAACTGAGGTTTCATATTACATTAAATACATAAATTCTCTCTGCCCACTGTGACTACCATCAGCTTTCAGGGAACATAATTAAAAGCATACAGTCTCAGTGTGTGTTCTGACTCTAATGATACCACTAAGCATGCTTCTTAAACTAATGATACTAAATGAATTGAGTCAAAACAATTTAAATTCAGGATACACAAACACAGATGTGCTGTGGGATATAATGTAATGCGCAGTATTGGAGAGCGGCATGTGTTAGTTTAGAAATGACCTCTGATATTCTAATTCTGGCTATCTTATTACTGAAGATGAGGAAAGGCTTGATTTGTTCTTATTTGTTCTGTACTAAATTTAGAGTTTTTTCTTGAAGTAAACAGTTTATGTGTCACTCTAGTTCATGGTGTTTGACAGATGACAGCTATAGACCTTTATTCAGTATTTCAGAATTTCAAATTAGTATTTTTGTAACATTGATCTAAAGGGTATCAGACTTTCTCAGCAATAAAGCTAAGGGATTCCACTATGAGTTGTCATTGTACATTCAAAAGAACACTACTTCATCTGGACATAAAACGGGAAGAAAATATTTTTGCAATGGAGCAAGCTGTCTAACATCTCTTACTTGTGCATGTAAGAGAGATATTTATCTATATATCATATGTTTGTCTCTCCGCCTGTCTATTTATCTGTTGTTTCAAAACCAAAAAGAACGAAAAAATACTCAAAAAAGACATTCACTGCCACTGCTGTAATAGGAACAGCATATGCAATACTTTTTTATGATAATCAACACTAGATAAGTGATATTTTATTCAGATAGTATCAAGTTGCAGCTTCATCCATTTCTAACACAAAACATGGTAGGGAATCACAGCTGGGTTGCTTTATATTTGCTTAGTATCTCAGAGCATTAGTACTATGTTATAACTTTATTTTATCCTGATAAGTCACAATAGAGCAGTATTAGTTCAGCAAACATACAATTTGCAGTGTACATATGATACTAATACAAAATGACTGTGGCCTATGATGAGTTTAGCTAAATAGTAAAGCCAAACTATTTCCCTTCCTACTGAATAACTGTGGAAGAGACCATAATGTATCACAATATTGTTAACATCTCTGCTTTTCAATTAGGCATTTGCAGCAGACATTCTGGTGTACCTTCATTCCTTCTAGATCTTTGACCAGTTCTCACAAACTAAGTGTCTGCCATTAATCTGACACCCTGAACATAGACCAAATACTACTTGCTATCTCATCATAGTAGGCACAGCAGAGGTACAATCATTTCACAGAATAATCATGAGAAGGTGACCATTTTATAGTTCAATGTAGCAACTCAAATATTTACTTAAGGGACTGCTGTCTTTATTTTAACAGGTCATATTGTGTCACTGAGAAAATATAGAGCCTTTAAGGTAGCAACTACTTCTTTTAAAGCTGTAAAACACTTTGCAATCTGACACGTATATAATGTAAAAGTGGTAGTACACAGAACATATGAAGCCATATATGCTACAATGAAATAAACCAGGATTCTCTCATCATTTCTTATGTATTCTTGACATAAAGTTACCTCTTGAATTTGATTCACTCCACTCTTGAGGTGAATTTCTTGACTTCTAAGTTTCAGACATATAACAACTTTGTTATATTAAGAGACCTGACTATAATACAGGGTATTACCATTTGAGTAATAGAAAGCAGCATACAAAAATACTGCTACATAAGCATAACATTTTAAAACATCAAAATGAAATCAGTGGGAATCTCTGGAAATGAGAAATGGCCATCATGTTGACTGCTTTGTTACCAATATAAAATGCTAATAATACCCTAAAGAACAGTAAGGGTTACAAAAATATAAAAAAAAGTGATACATTAAAAATGGTAGCATTGACCCTTGACTCCATATGCTTTACATAAACCCAGAAAGATGCTCACATTTTAGTTTTATGCCACCCATGTATTCTGCCTACTTCCTGTTGATCAAACATAAATGAATATAATATGAAAATAACAGAAGCATGAATGACTGCTTACCTGAATTCCATCAAATGACCAAGCTCACCACTTTACACCTTGATCTAAAAAAAAATGCAGTAGTCACTCTTATTTTTTTCAGTAAAAAAGATATACATTGCCCAAATTGACATTCACATCAAAACCTAACATACCACCTGCAAGTCATATACTGCCTAAGCATGACATTCTTCAATAAAGATTCATTATTAAACACATCAGCACTGTGTGTGTGTGTGTGTGTGTGTGTGTGTGTGTGTGTGTGTGTGTGTGTGTGTGTGTGTGTGTGTGTGTGTGCATGACAGAGACTGCTTCCTGCCACACAAGAATAGAGTCCCTATCTAACCTATATAGATAAATATAACAATAGAATACCCTTTTAATCAGTACTGTAACTGACAGGAAAACTCGTTGCTGCATTGCAGCAAACCAGATGAGGTCTGTGTGCATATTTTATTATAAATTTTAGATTGAATAATATAAAAGGACAGTCCATTAAAAATATGCAGACTGTGAACCAAACACTTTTTTTCTGAAAACACATTTTATTGAATTTTTAATGAGTAGAAACAGATATACATAACATTTTTTAACATTAATAACTATAAATAATGTTTAAAGAAAGATAAGACAAAAATAAGAAGTAGGAATAATGACAATAAAATAAAGAACATCCTTTTATACTATGTACATCATATATATAATCACTCAATTACAAAATTTAAGTACATAGATATAGCACTTCTAGTATATTAAGAGAACAACATTGTACTAGAAAGCCAAAAATCATGGAGAAATTAAAAAGACAGAGAAATGAATATTCTAATGGCTTAGCTGAAGATGTTTAAAACTAGTTCCCAAGCTTTAAGAATAGACTGAGATTAATTTTTGATTCTAGGGGTTTATTTCATAGCTTTATGATGTTTAAAATGGTTCCTTATTAAAATTGAGAAGGTCCACTTACCAGAATATGGAAACGTCGACACATATACATCGAAATGCAAAAACACGGATCGTCCTAAAGCATGAAATCCAAAATGTCGAATTAGCATGGTTGGCCCTTCTGCAGTATAGCTCCGTAAGGTAAGTGTGCGATAGTTACGGACCTTAGGGTTAGGGTGCGGGTTAAAGTAAGTGCATAGACAGTAATGTATGTAAGGTTTTGTGTAGGGTTAGAAGTAAGGTTTTGGTTAGTGTATGTATGTGGTTTATTTATTTTGTTTGGGTAGGTAGTATGTAGCGGGTGGTGGGGTTGGACAACTATGACGTTTTGAAATTTTGAATTTCATGGTTTACGGTGTTCAGCTTATTCGTGGTTTGGGTAATATGTGTCGATGAGTCCATATTCGCTGTTTAGGACTTTTACAGTTGTAATATAGACCCATTTAAAATGAGGTGAAGTGTATTCAGCCCATGATACAGTGGATAAGAAACACTGTTTCTTTGTTATATAAAACTTGGTCATACTAAAGATAATTATTGAGACTTTAAAAATATTTGATTTAATGGGTTTTTGAGGCAGATGTAGTAGTGTATGTTGCCAAGGGAAAAATTTTATATCTGGGAAATGCTTTGTATTCTCTAGAATATTGTTGCTTACATTGTTTAGCGAATTTACAAACCTATAAAATATGAAATACGTCTGCTTTGGGTTTATTACAAGCCATTCAGGCATCAGAAACAATTAATTGATATTTGGCCTTACAAACCGGGGTAATTATTAATAATCATTAATTGATTATAACAGAGTTTTTTTTTAAATGTATTAGTTTTATATTTAAAGCAATCATATATTTTGTGTTTTGACTGGTAAATTGTGACAAATTATACATATATAATAAATACACACACACACACACACACACACACACACACATATATATATATATATATATATATATATATATATATATATATATATAAATATATATATATATATAGGGAGAGATAGAGAGAGAGAGAGAGAGATACTATGAGTTTGCAAATAGATAAATGTCTTGGAATTTTTATTTATTATTTATTTATTTATTTATTTATTTATTTATTTTATTTATTTATTTGACATTTGTTAACCACCGTTAGTACAGTTTGTATGTTGTAGATTGTGATTTGTGATTTAGGACATAGTTAGGCAGTACTAAGTGAGGCGAATGAGTCCAACTTTGAATTATATGCAATAGTGTCATATTTAAGAGATTTTAAGGCATTAAGGGTTAATGTTACTTTAGGAAATTAGCCTTTGGGTAGTTTAAAGCTTGAAATAATTAGTTTGAGGGAGTAAGGTATATGTGCTAGAAAGTCCCAAACAAAAGAGTCACCAGGTAATGGAAATGGTGTTGTGTAGGTCATTTGATTATTTATTAAGATGCTAGGTATTTTATGCATAGGTTGAAATAAACGTGCTATATAATCTGACTTTAGAATTTTTGCTAGTTTTTAAACATTGTGTACTTTTTAATGGTAGTCACTATGAAAACAATGTAGCATAAGATTTAACTACTCCACCCACTGTCTTGTACTCACAAGTGATATACTATAGCCTTCAGTTTCTGGACATTTGCTGATTGCACCATTTATTTTACATTACAACATCTAGCTGATAGAAAAGGCAAGTAAAACATTCTATCTTCTGAATTAAATATTTATCTAGCATTTTATTATACTTAATAGAGATGTAAACTGCATCTTTAGATGTTTATAATACAAAATTAAAAAAAAGTTTATTCATGGTAATTAATTTACTAAACGTTGTATTAGAGGCTCCCTTCACTCTGGAATAAAATCCCAGTCCAGGTTAGGCAGAGTCCCTCATTGACTCTCTTCAAGAGGAATCTTGATGAGTGGATGGGAGATCGTAGGTTTATCCCGGGTATCACTTCTGTGTCACTGTTAGACAGAAGCACAGTATACTAACCTCGAAAAAGGGCATACCAAATTCATTTAAAATGGGTGGCGAAAGCCATACACACTCTGGCTAGGCTTATAAATGCCCTAGGGCAGATAGCCTAGTATGAACCTATGAACCTATGAACCTATTAATATTTAAAATACACTTCTGTACATAGCTTCATTAATTAATTAAAACAAAATGCTAAGGATTTACTAGGATAATCAAATCTCACTTTGTCAAAGATGAATAATCAGACTGAAACATCTACATAGCAATAGATGTAATTGCATTCCCCTCAAAAATCGCTATTAAAATTATCATAGTCTCAGCTGCTTTACTTGGGAGGTAAGCCCCAGCCCCCCATTTAGGGGGTGTAACCTCACCCATCCAATCACAAACTCTGCTCTAACCTCACCCATCTAATCACAAACTCTACTAACTTTGATGTCAAGCAAACTCTAAGAAATTGGAAAAGGAATAACTGAAACATAAAATTCTTCTTTTTCTTTTCTGCCACCTGCAATGCAACAGCAAACGTGACAAAACAACTAATAATGCAATACAATGTTAACAAGTATGAGTGATCTTTCTCCTACAATGCTGTTTGACATAATTGTAATTGACCAATAAATACCAATGCTCTCTTGTACTAACAGATTTTTATTCATATACTAATGAAAAGTTTTGCATACCATTCCCGTATCTTTAGCATAAGATAGATAACATTTTCTAATTGCAGTAAGTAGCTTACCAGTGCCAGTCGGTTATGTGACAATTGGGTACCTAGGTGTAAATAAATACTCATTGCAACTAGGCATACAACAGCCAGCACCCTCCCACACCTTCATACAGATCTCTTCAGCATATTATTAACAAATACAAAATAATATTTTTACCTAAGAGGTTATTTATTTGGATATAAATTTGAAATACTGGCATGTTAGTTAAAGAATCATTGTTGTACTCCAGAGGACTGCTAATAACCAGGAATTTCATATGTTTTTAAAATTCTTTTCTGTGGCACAGAATTGCTCCATTTCCATTTCTCACTCATATGCAGGGGATTAGCTTTTAGAATATTTTGTTACTGGCAAGACATACTGAAAGAGTCCTGCTGCCTCATAATCAGAAAGTAAAGGTTCAATTCCATTAGTCTATAAAGACTTTTAATAAATTAAAAAAATGAATAAATGTTTCTTCTCCCCTCGATTATATATATTGAATAAGCATGGAACCTTTTATTATTTTTATATTAGTATTGTAATGCATATTGAAATAAAGTCATACATAATTTTGATAGCATCACAGCCATCCTCTTTATTTTCTTGTCCATTACATTAAATAAAATGTTGATGAATTAGTGGACCATGATATCCAAGGAGAGGGGTTTACTCTTAATGTTACATATGTTTGATCTCAAGTCTTAAAATGTGCATCACAGTAAAAATGTTAGGTGTTTAGAGTTTATAACTTAGCCATATCAGCTAATAACTAATTTCAGGACTGGAATATTGATTCTAATAGAAGCAATACACAACAAATATGTAACAGGTACCCTGCATTGGTTCCAAACAACAGAATTGAAGATAACAGGCAGCAAATATCTCTCATGGCCTCTCTTGCTCTCCTAATAGCTTTGCATACAAGCCTATAATAATCACACTTAAGATCACAACAAAGTAGAACTTGGATATAAAGCAATTACCAGCTTGTACCTCAGGAGTTATTAGGACTATTAAGTTGTCTAACATCATTGAATAGAGTTGCAATGGTCTAGTTTCTCACCTTGGTTTGTGATCTAACTACCTGAATGGAGCATTTTAAATGCTTAGGTTATTCATTTTAT
Organism: Protopterus annectens; assembly: GCF_019279795.1. Classification (NCBI taxonomy): domain Eukaryota; kingdom Metazoa; phylum Chordata; order Ceratodontiformes; family Protopteridae; genus Protopterus; species Protopterus annectens. The sequence goes on along the minus strand of NC_056732.1, from coordinate 1,183,123,604 downwards.
CTGTTTATTTATTTTATTTATTTATTCATCCTTTGTTAACTGGATCAGTCCCACTAGGTCATCGGCATCTTTTCAGGGAGACCCAAAGTGGTATTTTTACTACTACAGGAATTTGGCCAGGGCATTGGAGAACCTCTCCTATTAAGTAGGAAAGTCATTGATCCATTCTTAGAGCAGTGGTGGCTGGGGGAACAGCACTTATGGAGATCTGAGATGGTGGAATGCACAGGCATGAACACCAGTACACTGTTTGAAGCTCTACAAGAGTCTGAATATTCTGAGGGGCTGTTTAAGCAGTGTGTGTTTGCTTCTTCAGAAGCAAATGTTCAAAACAATGATGACTGTGTTATTACAACACTCCCATTTGGATGAATTTTTGCTGCAGAGTGAGCCAGAGACAGAAAAATGTGTTTCATGGGGTGAAATTATGGACAAAATTCAGTCAGAGGAATTGGAAGCTATTTTGAAAGAAGATTGCCAGACAAAGAAACCATATGCTGAGACTGTTAAAGAAACTGCCATGAGAGTGATTAGAGATGAACCGAGGAAATGAAATGTCAACATTCAAAGGAAATTTATGGCAAGAATTCATAACAAAGAAAAGGAAATGGACAGGCATGACATTTGGGATAACAGTCCTATTGTGAGTGAAGGCTCAGGAGATAAGAGCTTTAATTCATATTCATAAAGTATCATTCTGTGACATTATATTTGAGACTGATTCTGTTCTACAAAGTTTTTTTGGGGAGTATGAGAAGAAAAAATAGTGCTATGCATGGAATTCTTGCGTAGTTAACGTATTTCATAGAGGAACAAAAAAGAAAATACATGTTAATTTTGAACTGAAGATGAAAAAGAGACTTTAAAAAATATTTTAAGTAAACGTTGTAAAGAAGTTATGGACATTAGGAAAGTCTTTTATAGAAGAGGATTGTGGATTAGGGTATGGGACTGTCATATTATACTTTAAATGGAGAAAGAAAAATATTGCTCATATCCCTAACATGATAAATGTAGAGGGTAACAGATGTGTTGTAAAATATTAGGGGCAACTGAAAACATGTTTTTCCCCTGTGGAAAAAATGATAGCTGAACAAGTAACTGTGATAAGAGAAAATGTTATGTTTTTGAAGAAACAGGTCATGAAGTGAAGTAGCATGAACTGAACTGTTATAATTATAACAAAAGTGGACATTTATGGATGGATTGTAATCAAGAGAAAATGGTCAAAGAAGAAGAAAACAAATGTGCGTACAGTATATGAAGAGAAGAAATAGCTTAAATAAAAGATAAAAAGGAAGTAGAGTAGCAAGATCAGGGTAAAAATAAATATAAAGATAAAGAGAAAATTAAACAGAAGATAATATTGAAGATGGTTCTGAAATAAGTGATGAGGAAGATATACTTTTAAAATTGTGGAATGTAAAAGAATTCTACTGGCAAAAGAGTGAGAGACAGAAAAAGAAAGTTTAAAGTGATAAGTGTAAATGAGAAAATAAAAGGAAATTGATAATACAAAAGAGAAAAATACTTTAAATGTACACAATTTCTGGCAAGCTACAACATAGACCTAATGACAACTTTGGAGTGTTTTCCATAAATGTAAATAGTATCAGAATATAAGTAGAAGAATAGGCATAAAAAATTAGTTTAGCAAGTATAATGTTGATGTAATAATATTGGGACGTAAGATTTTTGACACAAGAATAGAGATTTCAAACAAGAAAGTTTGGGAAGGAGATACAATATGGAACCTAGGAAAGGAACTGCATAGTTGTACTTTGTAGAAAGTCAGTAAAAATAATGAACACAACATTGATAATGGTGTGACGATTATTGTAGATCTCAGATGGCATAATCAGGTATATAGGTTTATAGTATGCCTATGTTACCAGTAAAGAAAGAGAAAATGTATTTCATGAAATGTTGGATTGTGTCATAATTAATATAAATATAATGTTAGTGGAGATTTCAATTGCGATTTTGAGAGGAAAAAGAAGAAGACAGGAAACAATGTTAAGAAAATGTTGAAGTTATAAAATCTGGCAATGTAAATATCTGGAATATAATTTGTATATGTACAGTCAAGGTGTATAGAAAAACAGAAGTACATTTTTCTGTTATATTCCAAGGTTTAAATATAGCTAAGGAGAGGCACTTATAACAGGCTTTTCAGATCACTCAGCCATATGGACAGAAATGCAAGAAAATAAGGAGCATATCGGTTTGGAAAAAGGAATACAAAGAATTAATGAGAAATTATGGTATGAAAATGAAAAAATATAGGCATTTATGAAAAGATTACATTTCCACTAGAGCATATTATAAAAAACTGGTCTGAGAAGTGGCTAGCTTTGGAAGAAAAATATAAAAAATGCTTTTTGGAATGTCAGTCAGATGTAAGAAAAGTGGAAAAAATAAATTATAAAACAGTGTGTGCGGTGGATACCTCAAAGGTTTTCAAAAGGAATGACAGAGAATATTATGTGACAGAATGGGGAATTTATGTAAAGAATCAAGAGACAATTAAAGAATTATTTTTAAGCAAAGAATTTTATAAGCTAAAAAGAAGTATCAGCTTATTTGACTAGTATAGTTAAACAAAATACTAGTATAATAAGGGAAATGGAAGATGACAGAGGGGAGGTAAGAAGATTTCAGGAACAAATTATAAATACTATAATAAATTATGTAAAGAAAACATATCAAAATAGAAAGTACAAAAAAGAATGCCATGTTAAAAAATTCACCAAGTGGCAGATGCCCGTGGAACCTTGCACGGCAAAAATAGATGAACATCAGTCAACAAGAAAGCCAGCAAATGTTGGTAATAACCATATAAAAAAATATTTATTGACCAGAGGGAAGAAAAACCTCCCCTACTGGAATACTGCTATTATTAAGTATTAATAGCAAAAAAACTTTACACAAAAAGGGAATAAATTCCCACAATGTTAAATACAAAATTCAAACCGGTTTCGGCTCATATGAGCCTTCTTCAGTGAAATAAAAAATGAAAAAGCAGATTAACACAGTGCACAGATAAATATATGGATTGGTCCCACCCATAGTCCAATCCAAACACAGAATTCACAATTGGTCATTAAGACCAGGTGCAAACAGAGCTCCAAGTTTAATGATCCATTTTTTCTCCTTGGAGCTGAGTAATTCCTGCCAAAACTGTTTATCATTACATTTCCCTCTGATACAATCAATGACCACAAATTTATAAGAAGCAGATGCATGTTGTAAACAATGTTTATATAAAGCATTACTGGTACGTTTCTTTTTGATATCACTCAGATGCTCACAAATTCTTAGACGAAAAGCTCGAGAAGTCTTTCCTACATAAAAGCAGAACAGACGCAGGTCACCAAATAGATGACCCACTCAGTGTTGCAATTAGCCCAAAACCTTATATCAAAAACTTGTGAGGTATTTTTACTGGTGAATTCAAGGGTACGTGACACACGGATACAAAATGAACAATGCCCACAAGGAATACATCCCACAATGGGTTTACCAAAAATAGACCGCTGAGTTGGTTCCGAAAAATCTACCCCCACTCTCTTATAGTGACTCAATTTTGAACCAATGGTTTGTCCCCTTTTGAATGAAAAAGAGCAATGTTCTGGCAACATAGAGCAGAGTTTTAAATCAGCTTTAAGAATGTTCCAATGTCTCTGTATGATATCTTTAAAGCCTTGTGTATTACGTCCATATGTGGTTACCAGACGTAAAGATTGTGACTGTTGGCCATTATTCTTGTCCTTATATGTTAATAAGTCATCCCTATTTAAACTGGACACAAATTTTTTGGCAACATGTATCGAACCTGGACGATAACCCCTCTTGATGAATCTACAAGTCAAATCATCTTGGGCATCAGTGAAGGATTGGTGGCTAGAGCAGATTCTTCTGGCTCTAAGAAACTGAGATTTCGGTATATTATGGATGACATGTTGTGGGTGGAAGCTGGTAGCATGTAGTATAGAATTAAATTCAGGAATTTCCTAAACATGCTGGAGGATAAAGTATGATCCTGGTTCCTAGTAATTTCTACATCAAGAAATACTATCCTAGATTTGTGATAGGTCAATTTAAATTCAATCCCCCATATGTTGTTATTCAAATATTCAAGAAATTCCATGAGATATTGTTCATCAGCTTTCCACACCAACCAACAGTCATCCAAATACCGACGCCAAATATCCATCTCACACATGTATATATTATGTGTGACATCATAAATAATAATCTCCTCAATGTATGCCATAAACAGATCTGCATATATGGGTGCAAAAGATGCACCCATAGCAGTACCCTGCTTCTGCCAATAGCAAGAATTCTGAAAATAGAAAACATTGCTAGACAGTACATATTCTGATGATATCCAGGAGCGGTGGTGATAATGGATAAAATTGCCTATGATGGTGAGGCCATGAGACAATTGGGTGATACTCAATATTATAGGCAGATGTTAGTTGATCCTTCTCCCCACTTTAAAAGCCAGATTGATGATTTTTTAATCAAGGCAGTGGATGAAGGCATCATTACTGATGAAGTGAAAGAGCAGCTGTTGGTTGGGTCACCGAAAAGACAGTACATATATCTTTTGCCAAAGATTCACAAACACGCCACTAAACCACCTGGGCGACCAATAGTCTCTGGACATGGGTCTCTCACGGAACCTCTATCTGAATATTTGACTCTACATTTAAAACCGTTATTGAGTCAAATTAGAGCTAGGATTCAAGACACCACCCAATTCCTGGATATCATCAAAAATTCCCAACTTCAACCACATTGGTTATTATGTACCCTGGACATCACCTCTCTTTATACCAACATTCCCCATTGGGCGGGTTTACAAGCGTTGGACTATTGGTTGGCTAGATCAGGTTTATATCCATCCGGATTTAATACTTTTCTTGTATGCCTTACAGAATATGTACTGTCTAGCAATGTTTTCTATTTTCAGAATTCTTGCTATTGGCAGAAGCAGGGTACTGCTATGGGTGCATCTTTTGCACCCATATATGCAGATCTGTTTATGGCATACATTGAGGAGATTATTATTTATGATGTCACACATAATATATACATGTGTGAGATGGATATTTGGCGTCGGTATTTGGATGACTGTTGGTTGGTGTGGAAAGCTGATGAACAATATCTCATGGAATTTCTTGAATATTTGAATAACAACATATGGGGGATTGAATTTAAATTGACCTATCACAAATCTAGGATAGTATTTCTTGATGTAGAAATTACTAGGAACCAGGATCATACTTTATCCTCCAGCATGTTTAGGAAATTCCCTGAATTTAATTCTATACTACATGCTACCAGCTTCCACCCACAACATGTCATCCATAATATACCGAAATCTCAGTTTCTTAGAGCCAGAAGAATCTGCTCTAGCCACCAATCCTTCACTGATGCCCAAGATGATTTGACTTGTAGATTCATCAAGAGGGGTTATCGTCCAGGTTCGATACATGTTGCCAAAAAATTTGTGTCCAGTTTAAATAGGGATGACTTATTAACATATAAGGACAAGAATAATGGCCAACAGTCACAATCTTTACGTCTGGTAACCACATATGGACGTAATACACAAGGCTTTAAAGATATCATACAGAGACATTGGAACATTCTTAAAGCTGATTTAAAACTCTGCTCTATGTTGCCAGAACATTGCTCTTTTTCATTCAAAAAGGGGACAAACCATTGGTTCAAAATTGAGTCACTATAAGAGAGTGGGGGTAGATTTTTCGGAACCAACTCAGCGGTCTATTTTTGGTAAACCCATTGTGGGATGTATTCCTTGTGGGCATTGTTCATTTTGTATCCGTGTGTCACGTACCCTTGAATTCACCAGTAAAAATACCTCACAAGTTTTTGATATAAGGTTTTGGGCTAATTGCAACACTGAGTGGGTCATCTATTTGGTGACCTGCGTCTGTTCTGCTTTTTATGTAGGAAAGACTTCTCGAGCTTTTCGTCTAAGAATTTGTGAGCATCTGAGTGATATCAAAAAGAAACGTACCAGTAATGCTTTATATAAACATTGTTTACAACATGCATCTGCTTCTTATAAATTTGTGGTCATTGATTGTATCAGAGGGAAATGTAATGATAAACAGTTTTGGCAGGAATTACTCAGCTCCAAGGAGAAAAAATGGATCATTAAACTTGGAGCTCTGTTTGCACCTGGTCTTAATGACCAATTGTGAATTCTGTGTTTGGATTGGACTATGGGTGGGACCAATCCATATATTTATCTGTGCACTGTGTTAATCTGCTTTTTCATTTTTTATTTCACTGAAGAAGGCTCATATGAGCCGAAACCGGTTTGAATTTTGTATTTAACATTGTGGGAATTTATTCCCTGTTTGTGTAAAGTTTTTTTGCTATTAATACTTAATAATAGCAGTATTCCAGTAGGGGAGGTTTTTCTTCCCTCTGGTCAATAAATATTTTTTTATATGGTTATTACCAACATTTGCTGGCTTTCTTGTTGACTGATGTTAAAAAATTGACAGAACAAGAAAATAAGGAATCGGATAATGCAATTTATTTATATGAATTAGAAAGGTACGTAGAAATGTTAATTTACAGTCATTTTCAGGATCATATGGAATACCATACCATACCAATTTTGTAAGAATTTTACCGATTGGTAGAAAACGAATTCTTAAAAGTCATAAATGTGTAGTAAAATTATGGCTTTATGTATAAAGATTTATCCAGTGGTATACTTAACCGTGTATGGTAAAAGGAAGATAAAATACAACTGAAATTGAGACCTATAGTACTGAGCAATATATATTGTAGATTTTTATGAAAATAATTCAGAAGAGAATATAAAGTAAAATGAAAAGTATTATGGAAGATAGCAAATATAATTCAAAGGGAAAATTATGTCAGGAATTATTATTCATAATAAGGAAAATTGTGGATGTGATTATAAAGAGGAATGATGAAATCAAAAACATGATAGGAGATTTAAATAAAGCTTTTCATACCATACAACTAGACTTGTCTGGACACCTATGGATGATATAACAGTAGTAAGAAAATAAAGAATGTATACTTGTTTTGCAAATAATAAAAATAAAGTAAGAATTTTAATGAATGGATGGTTAAGAAAAGGAACATATATAAAGAATAGTAAACATCAGGGATGTCCAATGAAAAGAATATTATTTGCATTAGTTATGAATGTATTAGAGATGTAAACTTACATATGAGAAGAGCTACTTATATTACTAAAGAAGGGATACAATTTCCAGTCAGGTTTACTTATGCAGATGATATTACATTGGTTATGAGAAACAGAGTCTGGATGAAAGAATTATATGTTATATACATCGATATTTGAATATAATAGGCATGACTTTAAATAAAGACAGATTACAACTCATACCATACATTTTGGCCACAGAACCCATACCGAAATACAAAAGGTGGGGGCATATCCATATTGATCAAGGATACCCACACCTCCAGGTTAGTGGCACAGCAGGATACTTCAGAGATCATCCACGTGCAACTAACAATGGGCAAAACTGCAATTTAAATTGTAGCTTGCTACAGATAACCCACCATGTCCCAGGACCCCCATTCTGTGTTTCTGGAAATACTGGGAAACATAAAGTCCTACCAGACACCCAAATATTGGGTGATTTCAATTACCCAAACATTAACTGGGAGAACTACTCAAGTACTAACTCCATTGCCCAACATTTCCTAGAATTTATAAACTCAAATGTCCTGGTTCAACTGGTCAACACTCCCACCAGAGGTGACAACATATTGGACCTGGGCATCACCAACATGGGCGACTGGTGTTCCACACCAGAGGTCAACCCCTCGCTGGTTAGATCTGACCATAAACAAATCACTTTGGATATCCACATTCCGCCCCCACCCCCGGACAAGGAAATCACCATGAAAAACTTTTCAAAAGCAAACTTCATGATACTTAAGACCGAGGTGGAAAGTTTCAAAGCCCCCATGCTAAAGGATAATGCTGTCCAAGCTGCAAAACCCTTTACTAATGCATTCTACAGGCACCTACAAGAATGCATGGCTCGTGCCATCCCAAGCAAAACCAACACTCACTCCTCCAAGAAAAGGAAACTAGTCTGGTGGACTCCTGCCATAAACAAACTATACAATAGAAGGAGGAAACTAGTACAGAAAAGAGTAAAATCCCAAGAAGGGAAGACAACCCTGATCAGTATCAGCAAGAAACTATGATCCCTCATAAAATCATCCAAGGCGAGCTTTGAAAGAAAAATTGCCAAGGACTCCAAAGATAACCACAAAGCATTCTTTAGCTATGTCAAGAATCTAAGTGGCAATGCTCAGATCTGCTCGGAGTTAGTGCAGAATGGCACAAAATACACTGAACCAACCGATATCACCAACATCCTCGCAGACAAGTTCAGCGCAAACTTCATCCCCCTCTCACCCCAAAAAAGGGCCCATAACCATACCAGAAGAATGTAGAGTCCCTGAAATCACAGATACTCAGGTTAAAACAGCCTTCTCCAAAGCCAAAAACACAGCATTAATGGGACCCGATGGTGTCCCAGGCTGTGCCCTACACAAACTCAAAGACAAACTAACCCCTCACCTAAACATACTGTTCAAACTCAGCCTCTCCACAGGCTACATACCCATAGAGTGGTGCACAGCAATGGTTATTCTGGTCCACAAAGGTGCAGCCACAATACAGACCCCGGGAACAATTGCCCTATAAGCCTGACTAGCTTGGTCTGCAAGGCTATGGAGCGCATCATCATGGAACTCATTAACAGAGACATTGGGAACCTCCAAACACTGGACCCTACCCAGTTCGGCTTTGTTAAGGGCAAAGCATGCCTCCTAAACCTGGTGGACTTCTTCGAGACAGTTACCAAGGATATAGACAAGGGAAAGGTCATACACTCAGCCTACCTAGACCTTGCAAAGACCTTTGACACCATTCTGGTATTATAGACAAGCTTACCAGCCTGAACATAAACCCCTACATCAAAAGATGGGTTGCCAACTGGCTCACAGACAAAACCCACATGGTGATAGTTGCAGGAGCTAGGTCTGACTCTAAACCAGTTACAAGTGGCATTCACCAGGGCTCAATCCTAAGACCCTTCCTGTTTGGCATATACTTCTCAGAGGTACAGGCAAGCACAAGAAGACTATGGCTGACCAAATTCACAGACGACTGCAAATTAGAGGCTATAATTGACTATAATTGATGCTCCGGTTGACACAGACATCCTCCAAAAGGGTATCACTGAGAAAGATGCCTGGTGTCAAAATCATGGTCTCAAGCTAAATGCCAAAAATTGCATAGTCATCCCCTTTAAACAAAGTACCTACAAACTACCACATAGGTGGCAGTCCCCTAAATACGGAAGACGTAATAAGGGATCTGGAGGCCCAAGTAGATAGGAATCTCACCTTTGATAATCACATTGCCAAAGTGGTTAGAAAATCCTTCTACGTGGCCCACCTAATTACAAAAGGGTTCACATCCAGATCAAAAGAGGTCATTGTGCCCCTCTACAAATCACTCATCAGACCCATCATAGAGTACAACACCCCATTTGGGATGTACCTTACAAGACACCTGCAACAGCTGGAAAGACCACAGAAGTACCTCACCAAAAGGATCACTGGCCACAAACAGATGCCCTATGCAGCTTGACTGAAGAACCTCCAGCTGTACTTGGTTACATACCGCCTACTCAGTGGTGATCTCTGCCTGACATACAAGGCCATGTCCAACCCAGAATTGATTGACATGCTCCACCTAAAGAAAACCTTATCCCCTCAAGCCACACGCTCTAGGGATGGGAACCTCACCACAACAATAAATAGGACACGCTGGAGAGATAGATTCCTGTCCCAGAGACCTCCCATGCTTTGGAACAAGATTCCAATCTACATTAGGCAGTGCTCCTCACTAACATTCTTCAAAATAAACCTTTACGAGTGGATGGGAAACAGAAAGTTTACCCCGGGAATCACTTCGGTGGCTCTGCTGGACAGAGACACAGGGAACTAATTTAAGGGGGGTGGCGAAAGCCAACACATTCTGGCTAGGCATATAAATGCCTTCGGGCAGATAGCCTAGTACCTACCTATGATAATAATATAATAAAGATAAAAGTAAAGACTGGGTGATATTGTAAAGATTGGAGCAGTATATTTCTTGACTAAAGACATTTCTGTGTTAGCAATAAGATCTGGGGGAAAATGTAAGTGAAGAGCAATGGAACAGGATACTAGATGACATAAAGGAACTTTGTTGTTTTTGGAAAACATACACGCTATTGTTTAATAAAATGGTTTATTCGATTTGTTCACTTATACTGGGAAAGATTACATATTAAGTCAGTTTCTATACATTACCACTAGTCTATGAAAAAGAAATACTACAGATATTTTTTCTTTTATATGAGGTTCAAGATTGAATCCATTGAAGAGAGGAGTATCATACATATGTGTGTGTGTGTGTGTGTGTGTGTGTGTGTGTGTGTGTGTGTGTGTGTGTGTGTGTATATGTATATATATATATATATATATATATATATATATATTTTTATATATATATATTGATATATATCTATATATATATATATATATATATATATATATATATATATATATATATATATATATATATATATATATATATATGGGTCTACTTCATAACATTGAAATTTCATAACATTGAATTTCATATCGAGACCATAACATTGAAAATTCTAAACTCTGAAAACCCAAAACATTGGAACCTCAGAACATTGAAAGTGCACTTCATAACATTGAAAACTACATTGCACAAGTAAATAAGATCCCCTCCACCTTAAACAACACCTAACTAACAAATACAGCCCCCTTGCACCCTCTATGTGGGGGGGGCCTCTGCCCCCACACCCCCACTTAAATTAAATATACCAACTTCAAGATCATACTACAGTGGAAAAAAGTTAATTTTTTAACCTCACTGTATGGTGATTGTGATACAGTGAGGCTAGGAAATTAACTTTTTTCCACTGTAGTGCGATCTTAGTGTTGGTAGATTTAATTTACAGGGAGTGTGGGGGTGCAGGGGCAGCTTACCCTCTGTAGAAACGTAGTAGAAAGTGTGTTTGTTAGTTAGCTGTTGTTATAGGTGGAGAGGATGTTATTTACTTTTGCATTATAGTTTTTAATGTTATGAAGTAAACTTTCAATGTTTTGAGTTTTCAATGTTTTGGGTTTTCAGTGTTTTGGGATTTTTGATGTTTTGGTCTCTGTTATAAAATTCAACATTATTAAATCTGAATATTATGAAGTAGATATAGATATATAGATATCAATAACAAAAAAAATAAAATACTAGCAAAGTGTGTTTTTTTTGTGGCTGGTCACAGAAGGACATAAAGATATACTGGCCAGCCTAAGTCATGTTTCTTTGTGGGAACTTTTCTCATTAAATTAATAATTGTGATGAGGTACACTGTAACTAGTGTGGAGAGATAAGACATACAGCAAGAAGGTCAGGCTTTAATGCAAGTAGTGTAAAAAAAGTGGAATGGGGTCAAAAACAAATGGTAAATAATGACAAAGAAGGTGAATGGGAATAACACAGACACAAGGAAGGTGAACTAGGTGAGGAATATTCAGTAGAAATAAAAATATGGAAGGAAAAATGAGGAGAGTGAGTACATTCTGGAAGAAATGACAGGAGAAGGAATTGATTCTAATAATTTTTGAGGTTCTAGCTAGTGCAAAATCTGATTCAGAGAATTAAAGATTATTTATCTAAAAACCCAGGAAAAATATTCAGTTGGGGAAAAGTAAAAATAAGAAAATGAAAATTTAATAATATTTCACATAAATTTAAAAATTAGGAAATTTTACAGTACATTCAGTAAATGTGAACAGTATTATTAACACTAATAAGGATTGATATACTGAAATGTGCTAAATGTGATGTAGATTTTATTTTTTTACAGGATATAAGATTTCTAAAAACTGAATAAAGACTGTAAACAGAAAAAAAATTGTGGAGTGGAAATACATGGAACTTAAGAAGGGAATGCTCTTCTAGAGTGGCTGTGATATGTAGAAACAGAGAAAATACTATATGAAATGTGAGTATGGATGGAAGTGTTGACTGCTGTGGATGTGAGGTGGAGAGAGCATGTTTATATAGATATAGCATTATATGCATACATAGCTAGCAAGAAAAGAGATAATCTGTTTAATTAAATATTAGACTATGTGGTGTTTAACATGAAAATTATAACCATAGGGACGTTGTGACTTAAGAAGAAAATGTTAAAAGAAAGGGAAATATGTAAAAACTACAAGAAGAGGTGAGCTGTGTGGGACAAAAGTCAGTGGACTTGTATAAGGTGCACTTGGATCTCATATTAATTATTTTGTATTATCTGAAGGCATGGGAGTAGTAAATGTTGATACACTTGTGACAGGTTTTTCAAACCAGTCAGCAATATGGATGGATGTGATGGAAAAAAGGGAGTATAGTAAAATAGGAAATGGAATAAAAAGATAAATCAAAAATTATGGGATGAAAGAAGACCATGGGAAGTATTATAATTATAGAAGGATCATATGACCATGAAGTAATTCTATCAAACCTGTTCTGAATGGTGGACTGAAGTTAAAAGAAGTATATTTTTTAATTTTTTTTTCAGTGGCGGATTATGTAAGAAAGTAAGTAAAAAAGAAGTATGGAAAAATGTATAGAAATTTATAATATAATTTAGAGAATAATAGAAGAAAGCATTATGATATGAAAAAAAATATATATATATATATATATATATATATATATATATATATATATATATATAGATATATACTAAATTGTGAAAAAAATTAAGGCATTAGTGTTTTGACAGAGATATTTTTAACAAGGGAGAAGAGGGGGGGTATCTACATAACTGGGTAAAATAACATAGGACAATATTAGTATACTGACAGAAATGAAAAATCTAAAAGTAGAGGTAAAAATAATACACAATCAAATTACAAGTATCATAGTATAACATGTAGAAAGTAAGCTTTAAAAAATCAAGGAAAATAAAAGGGAATGGAAAATAAAAAAAATCTGGAACAGTTAAGGAAGCATTTAAAAGAAAAAGGAATTACTGTTTGTGAATTGTATGAAAAACTTAGGAAAGTAAACACTGATTCATTGTCAGGCTCAGATAGTATAGGGTATGGAATGTACAATCAATTAATGGATTTGCAAAGAGAGTATTTTGTAAATGCACTTAATGAATGATTGAAGGAATAGTTTGTTTACAAAAATGTATATGCTGAGATATTAAAATTTATATGTGAGAAAGGTAAGAAGAATAAAATAATGGAGACATCACACTAAATAACACAGATTACAACATTTTGTATGAGAATAATACAGAGGAAGTGCAAGGAATAATGATGGAAATTATGGAAGAAAGCATGTGTGGTATAACAGGTAACAGATACCAAGAATTGCTAGTGCTTGTGAGAGAAACTGTGGATGATACTACATGTGAAAGGGAGGATGTGAAACTTATGGTAGGTGATATTAACAAGGATTTGAGACAGCAGGACATGATGCTTTGTGGGATGCTATGGAAAAGTATAAAATAGGTAATAAAATTCAGAGTGAATATGTCAGAATATGAAAAATAATGGTTTACCTTCATTTAGTCGAGAGTCCGTTGTACGATGCACCAAAGTGCGAAAGTACAAAGGCAAGATTTGGGAATGTTGAATTCCATTGTTGTGAATTCTAATGAGTGAATGCCAGTGTGCATTCTCTTATTTAAAGTTGGCATTCTGGGTGCAGATTGCACTATAGTGGGGATTGAGACATGTACCCTTGCCTTCACTATACTGCAATCTCAGAGTTAGTATAATAAAGTAGCAGGGGGTGTGGGAGGGCCACTTGCCCCCCTGCATAATGATGTTTGGAGACATTAGAAAATGTCTTCTAAGTGTCAATGTTGTGATGCAGTTTGAAGAAAGGTGAATTGGATCTTCCACTATACCATTTTTGACATTTTAGTTCGTACACATTCTCAAATTTGCTAACATAAGTCACATAATAGGGCAATCGCATATTAAACGTTCACCTAAATTAAAGCAAAACAAAAATAATAGAGTGAGAGTATTAGTGAATGGGTGGCTGAGTAAAGAATTATGCATGAAGTGTAGGACGAAACAATGATGTTGTATGAGTGGAATATCGATTGCATTACTAATGAGTGTGATAGTGAAAGAAGTAGCGTATAAAATGAAAGATGGTAGATATATGTTGCAAAAGGAAGTGGTGATTCCAGTAGTTTTGACATATACAGATGATATGGTTGTAGTCACTAACAACAAAATATGAATGAAAGAAGTCTTGTTTTGTCTGAATGGACATTCAAAGGGAATGGGAATGACCTTGAATAAAGAGAAAAGTAAGGGTTTGAGTCATGTGGTGAAAATTGGGGGGGGGTGTATTTTTCAATGAATGAAGCATCTTTGTTAAGAATAAAATTTGGGAAAAAATGATGAAGTTATGATGCAATGTTTGATAAAAGATGAAAGAAATATGTTTTTTTTTTGTGAGGGACATATAGATTAGTATTCAGCAAAAAGGTTTATTTTTTGAATTCTGCATTAATAGGAAATATCTCATATTTGTTAAATGTTTATATGATACCAGAAAAAGATTTCAAGGAAATTATGCAATTCGTATTTTCTTCCCTATATGGTTCAAGATTAAATCCTGTGAAAAGAGGTGTGTTTGCATGTGACTGAACATGAAGGGGGATTGGGGTTATTAAATCTATCTGTATATTCTGCTTCATTACACTTGCATAGAATATTAAAGTGGCAAAAGAACAAAATGAGAAATTAATAGTGAGAATGTCTAAATATAAGTACAAAAAACGTCTGCGAGATGATGCTGTACTGCAGTGTCAGCCATACATTTACATGGGGTGTGATTAGAACCCACAGCCTTCTGTATTAAAGGTAAGTGTGTTACTTGTTCTGCCAATGCAACCACGCAAGCATTGCTGCTAAGTTTTGATGACAAACAATGTATTATAGATGGACAGAGTATCAGAGTATTTAAAAAGGAGGGTTAGGTTCTTTTTTTTTTTTTTTTTTTGAAATCATCATGGTACCAAATAGTAGTGTGAATGCTTATAATGACACATACCTTAACATTTAAAAGAAAAAGCTTGGGATTTGGAAAAATGAAAAAAACAAAAGCTTACCAATGGTTGTTTTCCAATATTATAACTGAGATATGGCAAAGTTATGATTAGCATTTTCTTTAGTGGATTATAATGGAGATAACACATTCCAACATTTGGCTGAAAATTATCACAGATAAAGGCTGTACACTAGATTATAGTATCAGATATAGCAGAACAAAATATGTGGGTAGGTGAACACAGAAAGGTTAGAAGTTCTAGTATGCTCATCATGATTATAGAAGGTATAGCCTTGATATTCTATGTTTCTTAGGGCTTAGAAGTTGTGGTCAGAAGCCTAGAAAGGAAGTCATTAAAATAAACTAAAGAAGTGTATTGCTTGTTACAACAGATTAGAGTAAGCATGTTAGAGTAAAGGCAATATTAAAGACAGGAATCAAATTATTGGTTTATATATGTACCTGACACATTTCAAACATGCCATTATGTTTGCAGGATAGATTAGATTATCATTTGGCTCTTACTTTGTTTGCTTATTTCAAAGAAGATTTCCATTTTTTAGCATGAGAGCTGAGCAAATATTTATATCAAATGTGCATTTTGGAAGTTAAGGGGTACACTGCCCAGGTGTAATATGAGCTGATGGAGTACCGTGGGAACACACTAGTGGCAAACCTGACATCAGCTATCTCTTATGTCCTGTTGTTTAGATACAAGCCTCTATGTGCTCCTGCTGTATCACCAGCCCCTACATATGTGCCAACTGTTATGTTGATTTTCTTTGATCTGTGGAGTTGTCGCCTGAAATGACTACAACCTGGACAGTGAGGCATGGTTAGATCTTCACCCCTTCAAGTGAACAATGGCCACACTACTTACTCCTGAAACCTTGCTGTTTTGATGTTCCCCACAACAACACTGCACTGTTTATTGTCTGTTTTCCATGTCCTTACTGTATTTGACAACCCCACACAAATGCAATCTGCCATATCCCTGACAGAGTCTTTTTAGAGTTAGCTATAAGTGATCAGTATTGTGTTTAAGCTGTGTGTGGCAGCCGGGTTCCTATTACATTGTCGAACTTCAACAAGTTCAAACCCTATATAGTAAAAACCATATAGTCGAACTTGCTGAAGTTCAAACACAGAAAAAAACTAAATAAAAGCTGCAACGGTAAACTAACTGTTGCAAGCAGGGGGGCAAACCCCCCTGCAGCCCCTACACCCCCGCTCTTTAAATATACCAACTCTGAGACCACACTATAGTGCGGAAAGGGAATAGTTCCCTTTACTGCACTGTAGTGCGATCTCTGAGTTGGTATATTTAAAGAGCGGGGGGTGTGGGGGTGCAGGGGGGCTCCCCCCTGCTTTCTACAGTTAGTTTAGTGTTGCATCTTTTATTTTTTTTTGCCGTGTTCGAAGTTTTGTAACTTCTAACTGACAAGTTCGATGTTGTCGTGCTCGAAGTTTCAAAATTTCAATCACGTAATAGGAACCTGTGGCAGCCATATGCTCCGGAGATATCCATGTAATACCATGTACATTATTGGTACTGCTAATGTGGTATATATTACCAGTAATCCTGTCTGCTGTAGATTTCCTAATAGCTCTTGATAGTGTAACATCTTATGTTTTCAGTAACGAATCTAGTTATATCATGCAGTGTCTCGTATTCTGTAGACAATGATGCTCACCATGTTACTTAGAAGTTCATAAAATAGTTCTTATGTGAATGAGGCAGTATAAAGTAATGTTTTCTATATTTTGGCATTAATGCAATGTGTTATGTGCCTTGTGAAGCCTGATTTCTGCAGCATTATCCAGGTTACTGGCTAAAGCTCTTGCCACCCCTATAGTGCCTTTTTTAGGCAAGGTTCAAAGGACAAAACCACCACCGTAACAGATACAAGCATGCAAAATCTGAAGGTAATGCTACTCAATGTCTAAACCTCAAAATGCACTCTCTCAAGGCACTCCTAAAAATGGAGAACATCGATATCTGTGCAATAACTGAGACCTGCTTTAAGGCTTCAGAGAGCACCCCTGCAATACCAGGCTACAACTCTTACCACACTTTTTGGCCACCAAACCAAGACCAAAACACTAAAGGTGGAGGAGTGTCCATATTCAAAAAGGATATTCACACCTCCAAGCTAGTTGCCCAACACAATGCATCTGAAATTCTCCAGGTGCAGCTAACACTAGGTAAGACTGCAATACAAATTGTAGATCCACGGCCATGACCAAGATTCTCACTACACCTTTCTTAACATACTGGAAAATATTAAGATACAACCAAACACCCTAATACTGGGTGATTTCAACTACCCTGCCATTAACTGGGAAAACTACTTGGGTACCAAAACCTTTTGCCAATGGTACTTGGAATTCATAAATTCCAACGCCTTGGATTTACTAATCCATTGTCCCGCCAGGGGCACCAATATCCTAAACCTGGTCATTACCAGCATGGGAGTTAGATGCTCCACACCAGTGGTCACCCACTCATTGGTCAGGTCTAACCATAAGCTAATCACCCTTGACATCCACATCCCACCCCCACCCCCCAGTAAAGAAACCTCCGTAAAAAACTTCTCCAAAGCCAACTTCATGCTACTCAAGTCAGTAGTGACAAACTTCGTGACACCTATGCAGACGGGAGCTGAAAGTTCGACTACTGAATTCTACACTAAGGCACTGTATGAGCACATCCACTCGTGCATGAATCGTGCCATCCCAAATAGAACCAAGACGCTCTCCTCCAAAAAAAGGAAGCCAATCTGGTGGTACCCTGCCCTAAACAAACTACACAACAGAAGGAAGAAACTGTTGCAGAAAAGAGGAAAATCTCAGGATGCAAAAAAAGCTCCCTTACCAGCCTCAGTAAGAAGCTGAGATCCCTCTTAAAATCCTCCAAAGCTAGTTATGAAAAAAAATTGCCAAAGATTCCAAAGACAACCACAAGGTATTCTATAGTTATATCAAGAAAATAAATGGCGAGGCGCAGATCTGCTCTGAGCTACAACAGAATGGCATTAAATATACTGATCCCAAGGATATTGCCAATATCCTGGTAGATCGATTTAGTGCCAACTTCACCCCCCCTCTCACCCCCTAAAGGGCCCATCTCAATACCAAAAGAGTGCCAAATTCTGATAATCATGGCCACACAGGTAGAAACTGCACTCTCCAAAGCTAAGAATACAGCATCCATGGGACCAGATGACATCCCGGGCTGTGTACTACATGAACTACAAAATGAACTGGCACCGCACCTAAGTGTCATGTTTAATCATAGCCTCACCTCAGGCTTCGTGCCCAATGAGTGGTGCACAGCTACAGTTATCCCACTCCACAAGGCGGGAATCCACCTTGGGTCCTAGGAACTACCATCCCATCAGTCTGACAAGCCTTAACTGCAAGGGCATGGAACACATTATCATGGAACTTATAAACAAAGACATTGGCAACATTTAAACACTGGACCCCACCCAGTTTGGGTTCGTGAAGGGCCAATCTTGTCTCCTGAACCTGACTGACATCTTCGAATCAGTCTTCAGAGCTGTGGATGAGGGTAAGGTTTATCTGGACCTCACCAAGGCCTTCAACACCATCCCCCACTCTGGAATCATAGCTAAGCTTACTATGCTGGGCATAAATCCCTACATCACTCGATGGTTTGCCAACTGGCTTACTAACAGAACCCACACTGTAAAAGCAGCCAACACCAAATCCAGCTCCAGACAAGTGACAAGTGGAGTACCTCAGGGTTCAGTCCTCAGACCGCTCTTGTTTGGCATCTACTTCTTCGAAGTACAGGCCAACACTAAGGGACTCTGGCTAACAAAGTTTGCAGATGACTGCAAACTGGGAGTCATTACTGAATCCCCAAATGATGTTGATATTCTACAAAAGGACTTTACAGAAACAGATGTTTGGTGCTAGAGCCACGGGCTCAAGCTTAATGCCAAGAAATGTAAAGCTATCCCCTTTGGGAAAAAACATGTATCCATGAATTACCACATAGGTGGCAGTACACTAAACACCAAAAGTGTGATGACAGACATAGGGACACAAGTGGACAGTGGTCTCACCTTTGATAACCACATCGTCACAACAGTCAAGAAATCCTTCTATGTGGCACACTTCATCACTAAGGGCTTTTCATCAAGAAAAAATTAGGTCATTGCCCCACTGTACTCATCCCTCATTAGACCCATTATAGAGTACAATACTCCGTTTGGTATGTACCTCACAAGGCATCTGCAACAGCTGGAAAGGCCGCAGAAATATCTCACTAAAAGAATCACAGGCCTAAAGCAGATGCCCTATGCTAACCATCTTAAAAAACTCCAGCTATACTCTGTGGCATATCGTCTACTCAGAGGTGATCTCTGCTTAACATACAACGCCATGTCAAACCCTGAGCTGTTGGACATGCTCCACTTAAAGAAATCCCAATCCCTCAGAGCCACACACTCCAGGTATCTAAACCATGTTATCACAATGAACAAAACATGCTGGAGGGATAGGTTCCTGAGCCAGAGACTCCCCATACTCTGGAATAGACTGCCCATACATGACAAACAGAGCACCTCCTTGGCCGTCTTCAAAAGGAACCTTGATGATTGAATGGGAGATAGGAAATTCACCCCAGGGATCACGTCAGTCACCTTGCTTGACAGCGGTCCAGGGAAGTAATTATTGTGGGAAGAAATATCCAGGGAATTGTTATGGCTAGGCTTGAATAAGCCCTAGGGCCAATAGTCTAGTACCAACCTATGAACCTATGAACCTATGAACAATTAAGGCATGAAGAAGGACTATTATAAATGGAGAGAAATAGAGAGAATAAATGGGATTCTTTCAGAAGTGAACACAGAATCGTCAACTAGCTTGGGGCTGCCTGACTTTCATAAACTTTACTGGAATGAAGAGATTCATAGGATTCATAAGAGTTTCAAAGCTATTTTACTCTAATGACCATGTATACCTTGCTAATACCCATTCTCTGGCTCTTAATGAGAGAGAGTCTAGTTAGTCCTAGGGTAAATTTAAAAGTACCCATCTAGTTATCCAGGATACATTTGAACAAAGATAGTGAATTGCAGAAGTATATTCTAGAGGAGAGGCAGGTGATGGATGATGACATGGTCTCCCTCTCTCTTCACCATGTACTGTTTCTCTTTTGAAGAGGAAGCAAGTCTTTTGTTTTTCTGTTGAGTAACCTGCTTGACTTGCTGAGAAGCAAAAAGCCAAGGGGCAATGGGTCTCTAATAGAGGGGTAATTAAGGCACAGATCACCACTCAGGAGTATACAGGGAGAGGGTTTTCATTATTTCCTTGTAATTAAGGTTATTAAGACCGCAGA
>NC_056732.1:1183032995-1183097995 GCF_019279795.1 Protopterus annectens | reverse complement strand
CACATTTTAGTGCATTCAGTCTTTACATGTTGACAAAGTGGAGATTGCTTAAACTCCTCTTCAGTGTTATAATATAGACGCTGTAATAATATATACTTATGCATTCACTGATATCACCAGTGTTATAGATAAATCATCTGTTCTTAAGAGAGGAGGTAATTCTGAACAAACAGTGTAATATAAGGAAATTAAGAGATAGCTATTGCTTAAGATTACAGCATCACCAGGTATTAATGATGCTGTAGGACTAACAAGCATATTAAAATTAAGAGCTGCAAAACTGTGAATTAGATTTTATGAATAGCAAAAATATGTATATAATTTATATAGTTAGAATATTTAATGTGAAAATACACACATATATTTCTATACTTCTACTAAATAAGGTTGCATTTTATTGCAAGTGTCTTTTAAAACAATAGTGATACCAGAAAATTAGTAAGTGTCAGTGGTTATTTGAATACCTATTTTCCTGAGTGTAATTGGTTCTGATTAACTCTGTATGTTGAAGAACAAACAAACAGAAAACAGCAGCGTTACATCCAAAAATTTATTAAGAAAATACTTACTTTCTTAAAATACTTTAGAAACTGTGCTGTAGTATTTAAGTACATAAAAAATTCATTTAAACAATCATGCGTACCCTCCAAATAAAAAATGCATCATCCACAAAACGCTTATAGAACATTAAATAAGACCTAAAAGTCTAAAGTTTGAAATGACAACTTTGTCCACTGAAATACATTTTTTGGATATACATTTAAATTGGGATAATAGAACTTTGGATACAAAAATATATAAGAAGCCTGTTCATAAAAATAAATATCTACATAGAAAAAATATGCATCCTAACCACACCTTTCAGGGTATAGTGAGGAGTCAATATTTCAGAGCTAGCAGATTAAATACTAATGATAATGTTTATACAGAGCAATTACATGACATGAAGCACGAATTCCAACAGAGGGGCTATGATTCTAAATTACCGACAGAAGAAAAGAATAAAATACTTAGTCAAAGGGAGAATCGAGCTAAACCTTATTTCTCAATGTTATGTGGTATTAGACGTACTTCAAGAAATAATAACAATTACTTAAGATATACTGCCACATATAGTAGATGTACATCTGAAGTCAGAAAAATAATAGCCAACATTTGGGGTATACTAACTTTTTTGCCTCAACCGAGTACCATCCTTCCATCACAGCCTATGTTTGCATACAAGAATTCTACTTACTTGAAAAATAAACTATGTTATAAAGATATGCGACAAGGCAGACAAAACTAATTAGAATTTAATAAAAAAGGTAACTTTCCCTGTATGAATTGTTCTGTATATAATGTTATATGTAAAAACTTCACATTTGTGCATCCTACTAGACATAAATCAGACACCTTTTCATAGGTTCATAGCTTACTACTAAGCTAACTGCCCTTGCAAGGCAGTTTAAGCTTAGCCAATTATCCCTTGTGGGGCTCAAACCCTGCATCTTGCGTTTGTAAGGCAAACACCTCAGCCATTAAGCCACACTGTCAAACTTATGCACTGCTACTTGTAATACAACCAATACAGACTATCTAGCTACTTGTAATAAATGCTCCTGTTTCTATGTAGCAAAATCTACTAGAAGGTTATGCGAACGTATTATAGAACACAGACTGGATACGAAAAGAGCCATTTTAACTAATGCTATTGCCAAACATTATATTGATTTTGGCAGTTCTTATGCCTTTGGTTTCAGAGTTATAGATATATGTTTTACTAATATGAGGGGGGGTGATAAGAACAATTATCTGGAGAGGAACGAATATAGCTAGGTTATTAAGTTACAGGCTGATTGCTTTCCTGGTATTAATTCTATGGTATCAATAAAACCTGTGTAGAAATGCAAACAGTTATGTTTAAAATAATGCATTTTTAAAGTTTTTCAAAGTCATTTTATCTTTTTAAAAGGAAGTTTCTTAGAGTTACTTTGTTTCTTTAAAAAAAATACTTTATTAACTTAATTAATGTTGTTATTCGGTTGGCTGCTTATTACTATGTGATTTCTACTACTTATTTTAAATGACAGAACATTTTGATGTAATTTTATTGTTTCCCTATTACATCCTTGAAGATGCACTTACCCGAATACGTAAACTCCGGCATGTCTTCATTGAACTGTGTAATCATCGATTATCCTGAAGCGCAAAATCCGAAATGCCGAATCGTCATGGTTGGCCCTTCCATGGTATAGCTTCGTAAGGTAAGTGTGTGATAGTTATGAACCTTAGGTTTAGGGTGTGGGTTAAGGTAAGTGCATAGATGGTAATGTATGTGAGATTTAGTGTAGGGTTAGATGTAGGGTTTTGTTACATGTATGTGTGTGGATTATTTATTTTGTTTGGGTATAGTTTGTTAAGGTAAGTGTGGGATAATTACAGACCTTAGAGTTAGGGTGCGGGTTAAGGTAAGTGCATAGATGGTGGTATATGCAAGATTTAGTGTAGGGTTAAAAGTAGGATTTAGTTTAGGGTTAGAAGTAGGGTTTTGGTTAGTGTATGTATGTGTTTATTTAGTTTGTTTGGGTAGGTAGTGTGTAGCGAGCGGTGGGATGGGGCAACTATGACAGTTCGAGCTTTTGAATTTCGTGGTTTAGGGTTTTCGGTGTATTCGCGGTTCGTAGAATATGTGTTGGTGTTTAAGTATTCGGTTACTAGGGTTTTAGAGCTTTCAATATAGACCCATTTTATCACACTGAAGGAGTAATCCGAAAGCTTTGTGTTTTCTTAATAAATATTTGGATGTAACTCTGCCATTTTCTGTCTGCTTGTTCTTGGACTGTTATTGGTAAGGGCGAGCTTATTACAGGTTTCTGTTTTTTCCTTGGTTTTAACTCTGCATGTTGAACAGATGAATGAGCTAAACTGTTTTGTTATTTTGTAAATATTTATTAAATTGCATTTTATATAATGACAGTGACTCAGTCATTTATTGTCAGTTAGCATGGATATTTCGATCATTATCGGAGTACTGATTTAGGAGAAAAAATGAAAATGAACTCCCTACTTACTATCCATCTACAACTATCATCATCAGACAAACAATGTAGAAGATTCTATAGGAATGAGAAGTGTACTAATTGGCTTTCTGAGAAGGTAGCTAATGCATGGAATAAACTACCAAATTATTTTAAAGCAAGCACTACTTTAGATATTTTAAGAATAGCCGGACACTTTCTCCGGGAACAACTGTTTTGGTATATTGGCAGGTTAGAAGGGCATTTTTTGCCAGTGCTTGAAATATATGTATGTATGTATGTGCATGTATATAACTATGACAGTGCTGAGTGAAGCACAGCTCAGACATGACTGAGTGGTACAGCTCAATACTTTATCATGCTATAAATAGCAATTCAGCAAAACAAAAGATACAAAAGAAGCAAACACTCAACTTTGAGAGAGCTAGTGGTGCTAAGACTCTTAGAAAATGGACCAATTAACATTTCACAAGAATAACCCCTAACCCTTGATGAAACAAGCTATTCTTAGTACAAAAAATAATGCACTTTCCACTTAAATGTTCCAGATTTTCAACAACTTTAAATAGTAAATGAAATCAAATGCAATACTTTTTTAACTTTCGTTATACAGAGATGCTCAAACAAATCATTAGTTTAGATGAAACAATGTCTCAATTTAGATATGTTGAGAAAGAACAGGTCTCAGCCTGTCAGCCAGATGTTTGGCTAAAATCATGTTTATATTCAACAGAACCATACGACAAGTATGTTGCTGCTAGCCATTTGCTCATCTCCTTTTGTATATTACCATGACTAGACCCTCATCTATGGCAATAGTAGGGAGCTATTCCTTCTGACCTATGACTATGCCTCCATGAAGGGGGTCTAAAATCACCAGACACACTAGATCCAGCACAGCACCAGACACATTAGATCCAGGGATCTGAACTTTGCTTGTGACATAAACAGAACAAAACATAAATAAACTTGCTAGAGAGACAGACATGTGCATACCAAAGGAACTCAGTGCTATGGAATAGGGTTGTATCCATGTAAAATAGAGTTCATTCCTGATCCTATTCAAACAAAACCTTGACAACTGAATAGGAAGTTGTAAATTTATCCCCAGTCTGGCCCTTATGCCCCTTATGGACAGAGGCAGACAATAAGAAAATTATTATGTAACTAACCCCCGCATACAAGTCTCTTGGTTATCACCTTAATAACATGCCTTTCCCATAGATACCCATGATACTTATAATCCAAAGGGGTTTGATGTGTGCTGTTAGGCTTGTAAAGGCTTTTAGTGGTCATTAGCCTAGTAACAACCTATGAACCTAAGTTTAGCCAGATTTAATATTTACACAAGGCACTTATGGTCAGTAGACCAGTAAACGCCTATGAACCTATGAATCCACTAAAAGTCCATTATGATCCCGAAACATACACCGACGTAAGGAGTCTGATGGCCACCATATTTTTCCTTTCATTATGGGGACATTTAGATCTGTCCATCTCTTTTATAATGAAAATCCCTGCCAGAAAATCCTTTAGACAATTCCCACTGTTATATTCCCACAGTTCTGATTTATATATGGAGAAAAATAAGACAACATATACTATTCTAATTTAGTCTGGGGCACCACTACATAAAATACCTATGTCTAATACCACTGATATGGTTCTCATATTTTGCCTTGCTCTTTTCTGTATACCACAAAGTTCCCTTCATGGTCCCTTAACTTTCAATAGCTTCTGCTCAGCCAGAATGCAGAATCAATGATATATATATATATATATATATATATATATATATATATATATATATATATATATAGGTCCATTTTGCAATTTCAAAAGTTCAAAATTTCGAGCATCAGAATCCTGACACTCAGATGCTTGAGATTTTAAAATCTCGAAAGTGTATAATGGAGATCGTCGTACAATGCGGAATGGGAGATTTCCCATTCTTTACATTGTAGTGTGATCTCAGAGTTGGTATATTTAAGTTGCAGGGGGTGTGGGGGTGCAGGGGGGCTTGCCCCCCTGCAAAAACTTGAGTTTGGACTGTTTTTTGTGTGTATGTGTTTTTTTTTTTTGTTTGTTTATTTCGAGATTTCAAAGTCTCGAAATCTCGAGCATCTGAGCGATGGGATTCTGATACTCGGGATTTTGAACTTTCAAAATTATGTAGTGAACCTATATATATATGTATATATATATATATATATATATATATATATATATATATATATATATATATATATATATATTGATATTGTAAGTCATTAAATTCTGTCTCTATGGTTTTAGTTTCCTAACTGTATGTTATTTCATTTGGTCAACAAGCTAATCATACACACTACAAGTGATAATTTGTGCTCCTGGAAGATTTCTGCTATCTCTGTTGTTACTGGTGGTGACTCTTGGCACAAGGATGCAGGTCTACAAAGTACCATTATGTCCCCCAGTGTCACTACTACCATGGCATGGTAGATAATATTTACACTCCAATGTAACTGTCCAGCACTAGAGAGAATATTATGATGACAGCAGGAGAAGATTAGGTCTGCACTACATGTACACTTGCATGGTAAACGTATATAAATCCTCAGTATCTGGGATGCAATCCACACTGGCTATCACCTAGACCTAACACTTGTAACTGCCTCTATAAAGTAGTAGCTTATCACTTGTGGTATTCCACCATTCACAGTGAACTATTTCACCCTTTGTACCACGCTGTATTAACTCATTACATCAGAGTGATGCCTGCAGGAGCATCTGCAGTTAACAACTACTGACGCCTCCAGGCATCAAATATTGCTTGTTTATATTTCCATCAATAATTTCAAAACCATGCTATATACAAGGTTTTAAAAGGTTTCATCTTAAAGCTTACACAATAGCAAATTCAACTGTATTAATATTTGACATCTGTGTAGTGCAGGTAAATAGGTTCTAACTTGTTTGAGTATATTAATTTATATAGCTTTAATTTTCACATTTTTCTAAATATTTCAACAGCCAAATAACAGACAGAACTTCTTAGCCTCATATGAAAGCTGGCATCTAGATAAATAAAATGCTGCTGACAGTATGTGTGTAATTTTGTGGTTGCCAAGATATTGCACGGTATTTTAAGGGTGGGAGGTTGGCATAATGGTTAAGGTGTTACCTTAGAAACACAAGGTGCAGGATTTGATTCTCACATGGGGTAAGTAGCTAGGCTTGAAATGGCCCATATGGGTAGTTAGCTTAGTACTAACCTATGAAAATTTGCAAATGTAATAGTTACAAAGTTTACTGTGACTTTAACATTTGGTTTAAGACCTAGAACCTAAAGAATACTACCACCATGAAGAGTTTGTGCTGAAGAATTTTACTTTTACAAATCTTTAGTAACCCCTATAATCCCAGAGATGTGAACATTTGCTTGAAATGTGAGAACATAATTTGATTCTGTCAAAAGGCTTAGATTTTGACCTTTGGAAGTTACAGTGCAAACTTCCTGAGCTCCATTGGAATGAATGAGTTAAAATCTCCACAATGCGTAACAGAGCTAATGCACACATGAACAGTCTGAAATTTTGTCTGAAAATATTCTTGATTCTCCAACATACTTCTCAACAATGTTGTACAAGAATTCTGGACAAAGTCAAAAATAAAGGGAGGGAAGGGGCAAAGCTCCAAAATCAATAACAGATTTTAAATATTGCTTTGGTGAACTTAGAAAGTTACAAGAATAGCAGGTGTTGCATGACATTAATTTTCTGAAGGATATCAAGTCTGAAACTCAAATGCTCATAATTCAATGATTTAAATACACAGTGGTTTGCCAGGAAGCCACACATTTTATGAGAACAGAACAAGAAATATGATACAAAAATCTGGGCTTTCACCAAAATTCTGGAGAGTTAAGAATTATGACCTCCACCCTCTATGTGTTGTGCTCATCTGAGTGACTAAGCATACATTCTTCTCTTTGCTATGTAATCAATATATAAGCAAATAATTCAGCAACAAACTGAATAGTCAGACTAATCATTTAAAGGAAAAACTGCTAAAAACACTGTAAAAAACTACTTAAAAGATAACTTCAACAATGAAGTAATGCAATGAATGCATATTCAATTTCTATATCAGTTACAGCAGTATCAACTAGTGAAAGAACATGAAGAAGTCCCACAGATTTGTCAATGATGGGGATAGCCAAAAAGGTAAAGTGCATAATATATAAGAGGAGTCAAGTATTGGTGGTGGGTTCATAATATCTGCCTATACATATGAAATCCAGGGGGAGATTACCAAGGGTTAACCAGTCAGCTGGTGATATTCCGTGCATGGCAACATTTCATATATCACTTTTCTCTGGGAATAAGCCAAGAACTTACTACAAACTTGGCTATTGCCACTGCAAATGCCAACTACAGTCCCACATGTATGCATCAAGTTCTCCAAGGTAGTGCTCATGACAGTACCACAACACCTCTTCTTTAATACCTTCATTCAATGTGTCCCCACACTGGCATATCATTTAAAATACCTACTAATGAATGGGGAAGAGACAGCATCAAAATACAGGGAAGTAAAAAAATAGCATCTGGTTAATACACAAATTGTGAACATTGTTGGATAGCCTGACTCAATTAATAAGGATCCCAGCCACAAGCTGATTCACTTAGCATGATCATGTCCATGCTCCTGATGTAGTGCCCACCCCTCTGCTCATAAAAAATAAATAAATAAAATAAAAAAGGACATTGGCTTACTCTGTAGAAAGCAAATTAGTACCTTTGTAGAAATCAGATTCCTACAGCAGACCCAAGCCCCACCCCCAGAAAACAGAAAAAAATATGTATCCTAGCACTAAAAATAATGAACGAAGTGCACTTCTGTGCTTCTGAATTACAGAATCTAACACTTGGCACCCGGATGTCTGTGACTGCAAGAAATAACTATTTAAGTGACTTTTGTAGAAGGATTTCCTGCTATGAATAAGGGCTCACATGATTAAAGTGAATACAAAAACAGATAACCTTAAACCAGAGGAACAGAGCAACTAGATTGAATTTACACTATTTGTGTACTTGAATACAAAGCCTTGTTTGAAATATTTGCTTTGTTTATGTTGTTTCATACAATATTTGAGTTTTTCAGATAGAAAATTGTTTTATGCTGCAATAAAAGGAAACTTCTGAAATACCTTTTGCCCTAAAATCTCATGACAATTGCCATTTCTCGTATAGCTAGATATGGATATAGATGTTGATAGAGATATAGATGCAGATATAGATATAGATATATATATAGATATAGATGAAGGTATTTTTACAGGCCACAAATGTGCAAATAGGGATTACCCTGCATAAAGAGGGGTATGTACTAATCCTGTAATGAACTTCAGAGATAGAAGAGGGGATAGAAAGAAATCATTGTGTAGGACCATCTGATGCATTCAGTACTGAAGTTGCTTTATAGGAGCTTACTGTTTCAGGACAGAATATTTTAAGATGAACAGCAGGACTGATTCTACACTTTTGTGAAAGATCTTTCAAAGGGAAAATTATCTCTGGTGATAAAGGCAGACACATTAAAGGGAAAACTATCTCTGGTGATAAAGGCAGACACACTAAATAATTTGGGATATATTTTAAAACATTGCACAAATTGTCAAACTGCAAAAAAAAATCAAACTCGAAAACTTGTAACACATTGATGATATAAAAAAACAAATCTATATACAACAAATTTCTCATCTATACAAGTAGTGATTAAAAAAATGCTAATAACCAAGGAGATCACCATAACTCATAGCTTCTCACCAATTTAATAATATTTAGTTCTTTTGCATGCAAAGAAATAATTTACTTAGTATAACACATAAAATCACACCTCTTTTGTAATACCACAAGTCATGTGATCGGTTTGTCATGTACCTAACTAGGCATATCCAACAACCGGAAAGTCCACAGAGGTTCCTCACTAAAAGAATGCAGGGCATAAGTAATATGTCCTGTGCAGACCGCCTCAAGGCCCTTATCCCTGCATGCTGTCTCCTACAGGCTTTTGAGAAGAGCTCTATGTCTGGCATACAGGCCATCAGACCCAACTCTGACAGACCTCCTGCATATCCACAAAACAAACAGCACCAGAATTACCCATTCTAAAGACTTAAACCTTGCCTGTGATATAAATAGGACCTGCTGAATAGATAGGTATGTATCCCAGAGACTACCACTTCTATAGAACAGCTCCCCATCCATGTGAAGCAAAATTCTTCCCTAACCCAGTTCAAGTGCAACTTGGACAATTGGATGGAAAAATGGAAATCCATTTCTGGTTTGGCACCTATGTCTTTAATGGACAGAGGTAAACTGTAAATGGTTCATCTCCCAGGCCCATGCTTATACTTATTAAGGTTATCAGAACTTGTCAGAGACTTGGCATGCATGGCTAGGCTTAAAAAGGCTCTTGTGGTTGTTAGCCTAGTAAACACCTATGAACCTATGTGATTCTCATAACTTACAAGGTATTAAAATAGTTTTATAATGCAGTTATAATAATTATATTTATATACTTATTAAATCATTTGTGTACATTTCTCACGTTGCTTTGCATTTTTAAAGTTAATCACACGGCAAAGATATTGCATGACCAGGGGTATTATAAAAGAGGGGTGGTTTTATGTACTTGTTATTCTGAAGAAGGCTTATCTCTGGATACAAAAATAACTAAATATTATTAAATTGGATAGAAAGCATGAGTTGTGGTGTTCTCTTTAGTTAGTTTTAGTTTGGTGAACTAAAACAGCTTTTATGCAGGGAAAGCACAGACACTTGGTCATATCTTTTGTAGCACTCTGATCCAGACCCAGACCAAAGCTCTGTATTCCTTCACCACAGTTAAACCTGAGACTTTCACTGTCTCGCTTTTTTTTCCTATTCTATCTGCTATCTGATAATTTGTAGCAGACACATCAGCCATCTTCTAACACTACCCTGACACACTTGCATTATATCCAATGTCCTGCACTTTACTGAAAAAGAATTATATTTTTCTCATATATATATATATATATATATATATATATATATATATATATATATATATATATATATCGTTCCTTATCAATAATACATTTGGTTAAGGTGCACACTTATTGTGCAATTCATGCTGCTAACACATTATTTTTAGAAAGCCTATCTTGCATCACCCAAAGTAACTCCACTCTGCTTTTATACTCTCCTTAACTCCACCTCCTTTCTACTTCAGCACCAATCACAGCGCTGTAACAATCCCTGTAGAACTCCTCGACTTTTTGTTACCAAAAGCCTTTCACTTATCCCCACTGGACACCAGAATCAATGCAGCTTTCCCATCACTACATAAGCAATATTTCAACAACTCTCTTGCTGGATTAAGTCCATTACTTAGCATAACACAATATATTAACTCATATTCTATATTTGAACTCCAAGATAATTTTATACTACATTAAGCCAAGCAAAGATATCTCTCCATCTTCTACCCTTAACTTTGTCACTTCCAGCACATATTTCATCCTATCATAACATTCTACATTTTAATTTTCTAATCTCACCCAAATAACATTGGGCCATCCACAATACTTCACCTCACCAATATTCTATTGCATCAACTCTCTACAACCTTTCTGTTATTGAGTTTTTAAATACTTCCTCAGGTCATAGACCAAAAATCCACAAATTCCAAGCATGAAAAAAGTTCACATGCAAATGTCTAGCTCCCAATCTCCACAACTCCCTTGCACTAAAATTGTCTGGTGACATCCACCAAAATCCAAGTCCAATGTACTCTTCACAGCAGTACAATATACCAACCAACCCTAACATTTTAACACCCGCCTATAGTTTAATTAACAACATTGACATAAAACCCCATCAAGTCAAAATGCAAAGCATCTGCAATAAATTATCTGAAGTGCATTTCTCCCAAAAAAGGATGACAGTTGTTCTCACTGAATAAGACATCCTCAAGTTAGCGAAAACATGCTCATAGGTTGGCAGTGATATACAGCAATACACTGTAAATTATACCACCCTACTTCACTACCCCAACATTCAACAATGTAGAATTAATGAATTAATGATCTCATCCTTAAAACGCAATAGCCACAAGACCAGAATATCTGCAGGATTATATATACCACTTGGTAATAATATATCAACTCCAGAAAATATCCTATATTAGATTTCCCACTACATACAAAAGATGGCCACTATGAATAATGTACACATCAATTGAATGACACAAAACTCGAACAGTCCATCAAAATCTATACAGCTTTATTTATGTATACAACTTATCAACACTCCAAATAGGTACAATAAAAACAACTAGGAAGTCTATATTAGAGTGGGTTCTCATAACATAAAAAAGTGAACATAAACATCATTATAACAATATTCTAAATCTCTGGAACTTTCAAACTAAGAACACTGCAGATACTCCACACATCTCTGGAATATACTCAAAAGTATACAAATGCTGTCAAAGAAATCAACAGTACCTTCCTCAATATCCTAAAAAATATGTCCCTCTCAGAACCAAAAGAGGAAAGGCCTCTCTTGCTGCATGCTTAAGTATAAATGTCAAACCACTCATGAAAATAACAGATAACATGTGGAAAACATTGACATAGGAAAAAATAACCTCAGCAAACTGCCAACATTTCAGACTCCTTAAAAACTAAGCTAAACTTTTTTTGGCAAAAAAGACAAAAAAAAAGTACTACATCAGATTTTAGGACACACATTTTTTGAATCCAAAGCTTTTTTGTTCTTCAGTAAACAATCTTCTAAATCCAATCAAAACAATCCAACACTTGATATCCATCCCTCTACAAAATGAAACCATAGGCACACAATTCAACCAATATTTTATCCAATCAGTGGTGTTCCTTTTTAAAAACAAACCCAATACCACACTCCAAAGTAACAGCCATCAACCCACTTTCTCTTTTAAACCAGTTCCCACATCTGTAATCAAAAATACCTAAGCACCCTAAAACCTATGAGTATACCACTCAATGAAATACCTTCTGAATGTATTAAGGCTGCTGCTGATACACTTGGTTACTCATTCTCTGTACTCATAAACCATTTTGCCAAGAAACGTCTAGAAGGAAATGGCTACAACAATCCTACAGACCCCTGCATCATCTGGGACAAGATTTTCATCCACCAAAAAGCCTGTAGCCTACCTTTCATCTTGGGAATAGTGCTACTGTTTTGCTTCTGGTGAGAGAAGAAGAAAAGGGATATTGAATCCCAGCAGTGAGAAGCTGCAGTAAGATCAGCACTAGTAGTAGCCAGTTACATGAATCCCCACCATTCATCATTCTTGATAAAACTAATTCTTTCTTTTCAATAAGTATTGCTTTATTAGATACTGTCGAACCTAACATCAGCATATCTCCCTAAATACATCATCCATAAATCTTCAGGTCTAATACAACAGTTTCCCTCAAGCATTTGGCAGTGCCCTGTATACATGCAGGCAGCTTGGGCTGACATTTTCTCTATAAAAGTACCCATGCAACTTTACCAATACTTAGTTATGCACAGAACAACTAGTTTGCACAATCGCAAGCACTGTCACTGAGCTGTGAACCAGACAATCCTGACTTTATCCTCACAACAACTGTGTAATTAATAAAAAAGGGCCGGTTGCCATTAATAAAAACTTTCTCAATATATATGTTGCCTGCTTGGTGGATACGAGCATCCAAATACAATGTCAAACATGTCTCATTTTTACTGACAACCAGCTGATTCTCAAACAAACTGATAATGTATGGGAAAGATGTATTTGTAAGTCACTGAATGCAAACCTCTCATAAAAAAAACTCAATGCAAATCAGGTTGTCAGCTGTACACACACTGCACCTATCGCATTCAGCATGAAGCAGACATATAGACCCACATATGCTGAGGTACTTAAATATAACATTCTTAAACCCCAATGAATGTCTAGCGTGTTCAGCAGCCCCAAATGCATGCCTTCAAAACAGCACCCATATCAACACATAAGCCCATAAACAAGCTAAAAGACAACCCAATATTCTGGTCTTTGAAAACTCCATTGTGAGACACACTGATGTCTCTCTCACCAGGCTGAGTAAAAAGAAAGTCATGGTCAGTGGCTTATCAGGGGCTAGGATCTGCCAGATTACACATACACTCAGGTCATTGAACCACAAGTACTAGTATGACTCAGTCATAGTCCATGTGAGTGCAAATGACCTAAGACATATCTCCCTAGACTATATAAAGAGAGGCATTGTGCAGCTCTCAGTATATGTGTCCCGGGCCAGTAAGAGCATAATATTTAGCATCATTTTACCTTCCTCAAGGATGATACCACAATATGGACAGAAGATGCCCACCTTTAATAATTGGCCTAGCTTCTGATGCCATTCTAAGGGGGTGCAATATTTGTCAGAGTGGAGGAAGAGAGTCAACAGACCATGCAGCTTTGCCAGGGATGGTCTGCAACTGTCCCCTCTAAGGTTTTGAATATTAGCTAAAGCATGTCAACCTGACAATCATTCCAACATAGCAAATCAAAACCAGGAAAATCTAAAAGCATTAATGCTCAATGCCAAGATTCTAAGCAAGAAACTCCACTCCATACATGCTACCTTCACCTTTAAGAAAACTGATGTCTGTGCAGTCACTGAGACATAGTTTAAAGCTGCAGAGAGCATTCTGACAATGCAAGGCTATAATGTCTTCCACAGATTTAGACCGGCTACTATACAAGCAAAAACTTAAGTTGGAAGTATCTCAAATTACATCAAAATAAATATACCTCAAGACTGGCCAAATAGGATGTACTTGAGCTTTTCCAAGTTCAGTTCATCATCGGTAAAATCCTGTACCTCTTCTTGCAACCTATAGGTCCTCCTCTATGACCCAAGCAACCCATGCCATGACACATATTTAAACTTACTGGAGATATTCACCATCCAATCCAATACCATATTCATGGGCAGCATTAACTCATTCAGTCCAATGGAGCTCAGGAAGTTTCCACTGTAACATTCCGATAGGTGGAGCCTAAGCCATTTGACAGAGTCGAATTATGCCCTTGCATTTCAAACCAGTGTTCATATCTCTGGAACCATAGGGGTTATGAAAGAAGTATGAATGGCAAGCTCTTCAGCACAAACTATTTTTAATGGTAGCATTCTTTAGTTTCTAGGTTGTAAACTGAATTTTATAAGTCACAGTAAACACAGTAACTATTACATTTGAAATATTTTGTAAACAACTTACAATATCTCAGCAACCACTCAAGTTACACACATACTACCAGCAGCATTTTATTCATCTAGAGAGCTTTCATATGAAGCTAAGGAGTTCTGTCTGTGTTACCTGGTTGTTGAAATATTTAGAAAAATGTTAACATTATGGGCCGGATTCACGAAGGCTTACACTGAGTCTAAGAGTAGAGTAAGACTCCAGCAAGCCAACATGTCTGCCGAGCGATACAGGAACAACCGGCAGGGGCGTGTGAGAGAGCTCCTAAAATGACTCTTGCACGGACAGTGTTAGTTTATGCAAATTACCTAATTTGTTGCTGAAAGATATGCAAATGAGGTAAATTTGCGATCCAGGAAACACTAACATGTCCGAGTAAGAGTAGTGTTATTTGCAGAAATGTACTCGGTTGGCAACCGAGTACCGTTCAGCAAATAGCAAAACGGAGCTATGACTGCTCCAAATAAAGGATGCATGCAGTATAGGAAGCATGCCAATGGCCAAATATATGGCCAATGGCATTTTTATCTGTTGCAAAATAATTAAAAAATTATTATTTTTTTTTATCCTTGATCTCCGATGTTTAAGCATAGAGCAGCGCCGTGCAAATGTGCGGCACTCTAAAAACCCTAAAAACAAAAAATAAAAGCCAAAAATAGGTATTTTATTCAAAATATTCATCTGCCATGCAGGTAAATGGCAGGCTGAAGACAACATGGTGACTGAGTAGTGGTTGCTAAGGGGGGAAGCTCAGTCTGAGAGATGTAACCAAGCATTAGTAGGCAATCCTATGCAAATGAGTATAAGGATAGTGAATCCCAAATTTCCCTGCCATGTGAACCATGTCCCTAGAGCGTAAGAGTAGGATTAGGGGAGTAGCAGAGTAGAAGATATGTGACATCATGAGGGGGTATGTATCAAAAAGACTGTATGTTTATTGGAGCAGAGTGGCATGTGTTTGCTGTGAGGTACTCAGGACTGGAAGAGGCATGTCTACAGTTGTCTAAACTAAACCGAAGGTGTACACTGTGGCTATCACTGAAGTTTCTTGCAAAGCTGCTTACACTGTGTGTGCGCGTCTGCACGCCTGTAAACCGGTCTAAACCTGTATGGGTGTGAATGCGCCCATGTAAGCCTGTGTAAGGCTGTCTAAGCGTGTATGCACGGATGTGCACCCGCCTAAGCCCGTGTAAGGCTGTGTGCGCGCGTGTGCGGTCGTGTGCATGTGTTTGCGCTTGTTTGCATGGCACTGCCCCCTGTGGAAACAGAAATGGGAAAAGGAAGGAAAGGAAGTAGTAGGACATTAACCAAGAAGAACTAGCCGAGCTGCCATGTGAAATCAATCAGAATCAGCCAATTACACAGGCAGTACACTAGCCTAGCCCAGCCCTGCACTTAAAACTCTGCAAACAACATCCCCCATGTTTTTCTCAGAAACACTGCAACACTGCAGTCTACAAAGAGAAGTGAAAACTTAAAAAGCTTAACTGAGACAAAAAAATGTTAGGGGCTGCCATTGCTATTATAAGACGACATGTGCAAGATGCTGAGGGTGGTTCCATTGCGAATGCTGCTGAGCAACCCACAGTGAGGAGACAGAGAAGAGTGTACAGACCCAGGGTAACCTACCATGGGCTACATGAGCTGGAGATAGTGGAGCGCTATAGAGTGGACAGAGAGCTCCTGCATCAAATTGTTGAGCTGTGCAGGCCACGCCTCACACACAGAACCAACAGAGGGGAACCTATCCCAGTGGAAACCAAGGTATGTGTTGGCCTAAGAATACTAGCAACAGGTACCTTCCAGAGACCAACTGGTAATATGATGGGCATTTCACAGGCATCAGCATCCAGGGTACTGCACCAGTTCCTGAATGCCATGTCAGCACATGTCGGTGAGCATGTATATTTCCCCAATTCCCGTGAGGTATTGGCCAGCAACATGCGTCTCTTCCATCAAATAGCGGAATACCCTGAGGTAGTGGGTGCAATTGACTGCATGCACATACACATCAAAGCACCAGCCGGTGAGCAGGGTAGGGCCTACATCAACCGCAAGGGCTTCCACTCCATCAACTGCCAGGTCATGTGTGATGCCCAGGGCATAATACTGAATGTGTGCGCTGGCTGCCCTGGAAGCTACCACGATTCCCATATCTGGCATCTGTTGCAGCTGTACCAGACATTTGCCAATAGGGACATCCCTGATGGTCACTTAGTGGGGGATGCTGGATACGCACTGGAGCTGTGGCTGATGACACCCATTAGAAATGCACACACACACCTGAACAAGAACTCCATAAAGCTGCACATGAAATGTAATTGAGCGTATGTTTGGGATGCTCAAGTTACGGTTCCGTTGCCTGGACACATCTGGTGGAGCCTTGCAGTACTCACCAACTACATGTACCCAAATTGTCATGGTACGTGCCATGCTACACAATATGATCCTGCAAAAACAGCTGCAGCAGGAACAGCATGGGGTAGGGCCAAACATCCCCCCACCATTGCCAAGGCCTGCACAGGCACAGCGTGACTCAGAGGAGGAACAACCTGAGCCTGCTCCAGTAGGCAGAAGGAGGCATGCCCAGTATGCCTTGGTCTTGGCAAAGAGGCAACTCATAGCACATCCACTGGCTCAGTAGGAACCCTGTAAATGATACCTCCCTCTGACTCGCACATAAAATAATAGGGATGCCTAACTTGACACTACCTGTTTCCAAACATGTATAGGGAGTGTAGTATGTGCATCCGACATAGGCAGCCCTGCAGCACCACCTGAGGCATGATTGCCATGTTTTAAGCAATATAAAGCAGTGCTAAGCAGCTTTTACCAATATCTAGTATATGTAAACAAAATTGCCTTTGCCAACTAGCACAACGTCGGGCAACGTTGGGCAAGGTTGGGCAAAGTTGAGCAAAGACAGCTAAACATGCTCATATCTGTTTTACTGTTCCTTAAGCAGTCTGGTCTGCCCAGCATGAAAATAAAAAGCAATGACCAGGCTCGAACTCAGGATACTATGCACTATAGTCACAGTACTGAATCACTAAGCCATGATAGCATTTCAGTGGCGTAGACATAGCAGGACAACTGTACACTAATGCAAACACAATGAAATGCAGTATCATGCCCCTAAAGAGGCAAATGGGTAACCTCCCCCACACGCCTATGCAGACAGAGAACATCAGGCTAGGTGGTGTGATCTGGGTTGTGTAGGCTATGAAGTCGCAGTGTAATATACGTGACATTGGATACTAACATCTGTAGTACAGTAGTATGCCGCAAGCCACTACGATAGGCAACAGTACAGACTGAAATGGTGTCCTGTACATAGCAATGCAGGCATAGCAAATGTGTATAAGTGTCAGGTGAAACCCACATCCTATGTACACCCACAGTAACAACCAGGTGTGCCTCCGGATAGAAATGTACAAAGAATAGCTGTCACCCCTGTATGTAGAAATGTTGATAAGTATATGCAAAGTGTCGCATGGAAGCCCTGCAGGCACAGCATGATCCCTGTTGATCTATGACACAAAGGTGAGCCCTGCTGTAAAAATACAACTTTATTTACCATACACATATAGTATAAATGTGTATGCTGTGCGTGCTCACACACTCCAACAAATGTAGTGGATTCCATTCACCATCACACTGAAAGGTCATACTGGGCATGCTTACACACTTAAAGAAATGAAGCAAATGACAGGCAACAGCATACTGAAAGGTCATACTGGGCATGCTCACACACTTAGGCTAAATACAGATGTGATAATAAGGGATCTATGGACAAATGTGGATAGTCATCTCTACTTCCGGAAACAGATTCACAAAGTGGTTGGAAAATCATGCTATGTGTACACACAAACTGCCAAGGTCTGTGCATGTAGGTCAAAGGAGGTTCCCACTACTCAGCAGTCATCAGACCTGTCAGAGAGTACCACAACACACTTGCGATGAATCTGACTAGACACGTTCAGCAGCTAGAAAGACCAATTAAGTGCCTTAACAAGAAGATCACTAGCCTCAAATAGTCGCCCCATGAAGCAAGACTGAATGTAACCCAATCTGTACTCTGTTGCATACTGTCTACTCAGCAGATCTCTGCCCAACAGACAGGTTCATGTCATAGTTACACTCAGATCTGTTCTGAGTTACAGCTGAATGGCAGTAAATGTACAGAGCCAACTGATATTGCCAACATCCTGGCAGATAGGATCACTGTTAACTTTACCCCCCTCTCACCCATGAAAGAGCACATCTCTATAACAGAAGACTGCAAAGTTGCTGTCATCACGGCCGCACAGGTAACAAACACTCTCCAAAGCCAGTATCACAGCAGCCATGGGACCAGATAACTTCCCAGGCTGTGTAGTATCTACTTCCCTGAAGTAAATATTAACATGGCAGGTCTGTGGCTGCTGAAGTTTCCAGAAGACTGCAAACTAGGAGCCATAATTGTAAACACAAAAGATGTCGAATCCTACAAAAGGGCCTCACTGAGACAGATGGCTGCTGTCAAAGCCATGGGCTCTATCTCAATGCCAAAAGGTGCATTGTCATCCCCTATGTTAAACACTCTATAGCCAAGAACTACAACAGAGGTGGTAGCATACTTCACACTGAAAGTGTGACAAGAGACCTTGGGTCACACGTGGACAGTGGATACAACTGTGTTAATCACATTCCCAAAGTAGTCAGGAAACCCTCCTATGTGGCACACCTCATCACAAAATGTGTCTCATGTAGAATAGAAGAGGACAATGTTCCCCTCTACTCATCACTCACTAGAACTATGATAAAGTACAATGCCACTGTTGCTATGTACCTCCCAAGACAACTACAACAACTGGAAAGCCAGCAGCAATACCTCACAAAGAGCATTAGCGGCCTGAAATACATGCCATACATAGACCATCTCAAAATGCTCCATCCGTACTCTCTTGCATATCGCCTACTCAGAGGTGTTCACTGCCTAACATACAAAGCTATGTCATACACA
Source organism: Protopterus annectens (assembly GCF_019279795.1). Taxonomy (NCBI): domain Eukaryota; kingdom Metazoa; phylum Chordata; order Ceratodontiformes; family Protopteridae; genus Protopterus; species Protopterus annectens. The sequence goes on along the minus strand of NC_056732.1, from coordinate 1,183,078,682 downwards.
GAGCTGTTGGATATGCTCCACGTAAAACACTCACAATCCCTCTGACCTTTGGAGCCAAAACCACGAGTGAAATACAAAAGGAAGAGGTGTACCCATTTACCTTATGGATACCCACACCGTCAGGTTAGTGGCACAGCATGAGGCCTAGGAGACCATGCAAGTGCAACTAACATTGGCCAAAGCTGCCCATCAGATTGCAGCCTGCTACAGATCACGTCCCTTGTCTCAGAAACCTCACTCAGTATTCCGGAGAACAGTGGAAAGTATAAAGGTCCTATCAAACACCATTATATGAGGGGATTACAACTACCCAAACAGTGAGTGGTGGAATTAGTCATGTAAAACGTCCTTCGCCCAATGTTCCCTAGAGTTTAAAAACCCTAACACCCTGGAACAGCTGGTCACCATGCCCACTAGAGGCGACAACATACGGGACATGAACATCACCAACATGGGGTACCAGTGTTCCACTACAGAGATAAACCCCTCGCTGGTAATATCAGATCATGAAGTAATCACATTGGACATCCACATCCGGCCTCCCTACCCAGTCAATGAAACCACTGTGAAGACATTTGCAAAAGCAAACTGCACACTTCCCAAGACCAACGTGGAGCGTTCCAAAGCCCTCTTGCTATAGGATAATGGTATACAATCTGCAGAATCATTTACAAGTGCATCCTATGAGCATCTGTAGGGATGCATGGAATGAGACATCACGAATAAAAACAAGATGCACTCCTCAAAAAATAGGACAACAATCATTTGGTTGTTGCCCATAAATAAGCTAGACAACAGAAGGAGGAAATAAACACATGATAGAGCCAACTTCATTAAAGGAAAGGCATCACTGATCATTATCAGGAAGAAACAATGATCGCTCATAAAATAATCCAAGGACAATTTCTAAAGACAAATAGCCAAGGAATGTAAGAATAACAACCACAAATCCTTCGGTAGCTATACCAGACATCTAGGTGTCAACTTCCAAATATGCTGTCAGCTACTGAAAAAAGGAAAGAAATACACCAAACCAACTTTCATTGCGCACATCCAGGGGGACAAGTTCAGTGTAAACTCACCCCCATCACCCCCAAAAGGGCCTGTGTCCATCACAGAAGGATGCAGAGCCCCAGACATCATGGACATGCAGGTAAAGACAGCCCTCACCAAAGCTAAGAACACAGCATCAATGTGACTGGATGGTGTCCCAGGCTGCATCTTACCCTAGGCCCTCACCTACATTCACTGTCCAGACACAAGCATACCACAGGCTATGTACCCAAAGAATGGCATACACAAACAGTCATCCAGCTCCACAAAGGGGGTGCCACAACAGAACATGGACACCATTGCCCAATATGTCTACTCAGCCTAGTCTACAGAGCTATTGAGCAAATTGTCATGGAACCCATAAAAAGAGACATTGGAGACCTCCAGACACTGGACTCTCCACATCTTCGTCTTGTTAAAGTCAGATCCTGGCTCCTAAACCTAGTTGACTTATGTCAAACAGTTACCAAGGACATAGATGGAGGTGAAAGTAGTCCCCACAGCCCACCAGGACCACACGAAGGACTTTCCACACCATTCCCCACTCTGTCATCATGGACAAGCGTACCAGCTGGAACATTAACAGCCATGTCACAGGATGGGTGGCCAGGTGGCTCACAGATCAAACACATATGTTCAGAGTTGCTGGTGCCATGTCCAACTCTAAGCCAGTCACAAATGGCATCCCACAGGTCTTGGTCCTGGGACACCACCTGTTCAGTAGATACTGCTCAGAGGTACAGGCAAGCATGGGAGGTGTATGGCTGAACAGGTCTGCAGATGAATGGTAACTGTGGTCCATAATCAACTGTACGGCTAACACAGACATCCCCCAGAAGTGTCTTACAGAGACAAGATACCTGGTGTCAAAACAATGCCCTCAAGCTGAATGCCAAAGAATGCATAGCCATCCCATTTGGGTACAACAAAGTGCACACAAATTACCACATAGGTGGTAATCCAGTGTGTACGGAGAAAGTCATTATGGCCCTGGGGACAGGTAGATAGTAAACTCCCCTTTGATGATGACATGGCCAAAGTGTTTAGACATTCCTTCAATGTAGCCCACCTAATGTCACCTAATGTAACCCACTTTGTATAGTCTGATGATGTCACCATCCTACAAATAAACCTGTGGAAAAAATAGCTTATAGTAATGTGTATAGTGTGGCGTATAAATGCGTACTTGTGTAGTATCATAGAGTAGTTAGGTAGTGGTTTGAATCCTGCATTTGATAACTGTGTGTGGTCTCCTTGGGAAAAAACAAGCAATTTGGAGAGTAGTAAAACACCTTAAAAGTGTTAAACCAATCTTTGTCAAGTCTGATGATGTCACCATCCTACATATATACCTGTGGAAAAAAGAAACCCCAGTAATGTGTATATCGTGTCGTGTTAATGTGTGCTTTTCTAGTATCATGAAGTAGTTAGGTAGGGGCTTGAATCCTGCACTTGACAACTGTCTTTGTGTGTGGTCTCCTTGTGAATGAGCAGCCTTTTAGGAGAGTAGTAAAACACCTTAAAAGTGTTAAACCAATCTTTGTCAAGGCTGATGATGTCACCATCCTACAAATATACTGTGGAAAAGGGGCCCCTCAATAATGGGTATAGTGCGTTGTGCTAATGCATATTTCTCTAGTATCATGAAGTAGTTAGGTAGTGGTTTGAATCCTGCACTTAACAAGTGTGTGTTCTCCTGGGAAGGCACAACCTTTTAGGAGAGTAGTAAAACACCTTAAAAGTGTTAAACCAATCTTTTTCAAGTCTGATGATGTCACCATCCTACAAATATACCTGTGGAAAAGAAGAGGGGGCGATTAATAATGTGTATAGCGCGCCGTGTTAATGTGTCTTTTTCTAGTATCATGAAGTAGTTAGATAGGGGTTTGAATCCTGCATTTGATAACTGTGTGTGTGATCTCCTTGGAAAAGTACAACCTTTTTGGATTGTAGTAAAACACCTTAAAAGTGGTATACAGATATTTGTCAAGTCTGATGATGTCACCACCCTACAAACATACCTGTGGAAAAGGCATCGCCCAGTAATGTGTATAGCACATCGTGTTAATGCATATTCCTTTAATATCATGAAGTACTTAGGTATGGGTTTGAATCCTGTACTTGACAACTGTTTGTGTGTGGTCTCCGTGGGAAAGAATAACCTTTTAGGAGAGTAGCAAAACACCTTAAAAGTGGTAAACTATTCTTTGTCAAGTCTGATTATGTCACCATCCTACAAATATACCTGTGGAAAACATATTTCCCAGTAATGTGTATAGCACGACGTGTTGATGTGTACTCTTCTAGTATCATAAAGTAGTTAAGTAGGGGTTTGAATCCTGCACTTGGTGAGTGTGTGTGATAGTGTTGGTCAATGTATTGGGGGTTTTGCTTTTACTACCATATGACACATCAGTAGGCATTGCACATGTGAGGTAGCTGTGAGGCAAATACATATACGTACATGTTACCTCAATTATTGCATGTGTGGGAACCCTTCTTTATCCAAGTATACAGTTGGCATCTTTGCCAAACTGTGCTGCTGCTTCACAGACCTTAGGTCACATCTGTATGCTTGTGACAAGGCCAGCCACTCCAGTGATGGCTGGCCTAGGTCATTCGTATCACACGCACTCATTACGGTTTCTATTGAATTGTGTGTGTGAGGGTTTATGGCCGAGGTATATGTCAGACCTGTTCAAACGCAGCAGAGTCTGTCAATGATGACTATGCATTATAGGTGCACAACAACCTTTGTGAACATGCATGCAGACCCCTTATCGCTTATGTGATCCACCGAGGGATTTCAAAATACCTTAGGGAATGTAATTATCAAAGGAGAGATGACGTAACACTAGGTTGCATGTACACATCTGTACCTGTTCATCATATTGGTGGCTACCACCTATGTGGTACTGTGGGGATACTATGTTCCGTAAAGGTGGATGACTATGCTTAATTTCACCTATAGCTTTACAGCATGGGTTTGACAACAGGTATCTGTCTGTATGATACCCTTGTGGAGGATGTGTGTGTCACCTGGGGAATGCAGTATAGGCCACAGTATGCATTAGCACATGTGGACAGACATATCCCTACTGTGATTGCTTGTACCAAAGAGAGCCATATGCCGAACAGGAGTGGTCTCAGTAATGGGTGCAGCTGAATACCACTGGTTACTGGCATAATATAGTACCAGAAGGATCCAAATGTTGCTGTGTGTCCTACATCTGTGTGTCAGTTGTCAAGACATCATCTAACGAATGGTTATGGTTAGGCTGTTGAAGTCATGTATACTACCAGAATGCAAAACAATGACGGATAGTAACAGTATCACCCACAGCACAGTGTAGTCAGGTTCCAAAATGTATGTAGTACAATGCATACTGGCCACCAATAGAGACTATGGAGTGTTACTGTGTAATACAGAGCATGCCATCCTGCCCATGTGTCCACTAAGCACGTACATGCAGACAGTGCACCTCCACCATTTCCACAACTGTACGCCTGCAAATATGTGCTACACACATCCCACACATACTGTTCACTCTCTAATACATGCTGCCAATACTGCACACATCAGCTAAGTGGCACATGGGCAGACAATATACAATTGGAACTAACACTGGTGTAAACAACACTACAATGACAATCATAGCTTTAATGCATCATGCCTGCTCAGCTACACCTTCAAGCATATCATTACACTCTACTGCTGACAACATGCTAACATTGCTATACTGCTATAAAGACACTCTGTGCATCAGCACCATGATAGCCTGTTCCTGCATCGATGTTACAGATGACAGGGGCTGGCACAGATTTCATCATATGCACAGGGTGTGTTGTTGGTCTGCCAGAGGCCTACAGTGAGCCATCCAATCGACATGTATATGTGTGTGTGTGTGTGTGTGTGTGTGTGTGTGTGTGTGTGTGTGTGTGTGTGAGGGGCACAAATCATGGTATGGGTCAATGTTGATGTAATGTGTGTGGGTATGTGTTAGCTCTAGGTGTCTGGATTATGTGTGTGTGTGTGTCTGCATGCACACATCTCCACCATGTGGCTGCCACATACTGGTACTTGTGGAGCAGCCACAGACTGTACCTGCGAGGCTTTAAAGATCACTGTCTCTGGCCATGGATATGGTACCTGTGCCTAGCAGGGGTGCTTCTGACACTATCAGGTACCAAGCCAGACTGGGTACTATCCCCAGAGGTAGATGGATGTACACTGGACCCAGGTCCCTGCTGGGACTGTCCAGAGCCATGTGAATGTGGTCTTCTAGGATATTCTATGGACAGCCCACACCCAACATTGCTGGGACTGGTACTGGCACTACGGGAGAGGTTGTTGCTTGAGGGACGTCTGTGGTGACTGCCAGCTGCTGATGTTGCTGGCATAGGTCCACATCGACAACTCAACCATCCCGCACTGTCCTGACACATGGACATGACATTGCGGAGCACATCTAATGTCTCTCCCCAATGTCTATCGGTGACCTCAGTGTAATTATGGATGGCACCAGCCAGGTCACGGATACTGTCTATTACGGCGGTGTTATGTGCCCTCTGTGCACTCAGTCCCTGTCTGGTGTACCGTTCCATATGTGCCTCTACCTCTATGACAGTCTGGAACATGCGTGAGGTTGTTAGACCTGTGGCATGTCTGCCAGTGGCATGATGGGCAGCAGTGCTCCAACGAGAACCCCTGGACATCTGCCTATGTGGTACCCTTCCAGACATCTGGGTATGGCTGCTATGTCGGGATGCATGTGCCATGGATACTACACTGTCCTGGCCAATGCCGACTGTACGCTGTCCCTCTGCTAAGGGCGTTGGTGACGGATGTATTGGCAGTATGACTGTGTGTATGGATGGGGTGGACACTTGTGTAGTGTCAATTGGTGGCCCAATGGTAGACCCTGACAAACATGCCTGTGCCTCAACACACCTATCATCATTATCACTATCATGCTCAGTGACATCAGTTTCCCTGCTGCATTGAACCAGCCCAGTATCAGCACCTGTGAGAGTGAGACAGGAAACACACTTTACAACCTGTACATGATGTCAGCACACATGCACACATGCACACATGCACACATGAACACATGCACACATGCACACAAGCACACATGAACATATGAACACATGCACACATGCACACATGCACACATGAACACATGAACACATGTAAACATGCACACATGAACACATGCACACGTGCACACATGAACACATGCACACATGCACACATTCACACATGCACACATGAACACATGCACACATGAACACTTGCACACATGCACTCATGAACACATAAACACGAACACATGCACACATGCACTCATGAACACATGAACACTTGAACACATGCACACATGCACACATGCTCACATGAGCACATGCACACATGAACACATACACACATGCACACATGCATACATGAACACATGAACACATTAACACATGAACACATGCACACAAATACACTCCTCACTAGAACAGACACAGACACACACACACACACACACACACACACACACACACACACACACACACACACACACACACCACCAGCAATCATGAACATACTCAGTAGCATGTGATGGGGTACGGTATCACACAACAAACATTTATATCAAATGTGACAGCATGCAGGACATGTGTTGCTCAACAGCATGCAGTGTGAGTGTAGACAGCCTTTGCTAATAACAGTATACATGGCCTTGATGCATGTGTGTTTTGTTCAGTGAATGGTCTCACCCTGGAACGCAATGTGTACATGGACACAACATTGCTGTGCAGGTATTAAAAGCCTTGCAATGTCCTGTGCACCATCAGTCACAGGTATACATACCATGGCTGGATGTGTATCAGTGTGTCACATAGATATCCATTTCTGATTAGAGCATATGTGTCTTTAGCAGATGATTGTGGGCACAGGTGTAGCATATGCATGCTATGTATATACACAGGATGAGTGGTGCATGTATACCTGATGAAATACCATTGCTCAACATAGCCATTGTACAGTGGTTATGGTGAGTGTAGGACATATTGTGGACATGCCAGTACCAGCCATGACATGGCATGCTACCACACAACTGCAACATGAAACATCACACATGCACAATGTGTGTCATGTGACCTATACACCCCATAGCCTTACAAGACATATGTGTGTCGCTTTCTACAAATGGTGATTGCTATGCATATTGTGTATAGGTGCATATGTCTGCACACACACAACATTGAGATGCATAGCAATTCATGATATGTGTAGTACTGTGGCCACTGTAACTGGATGGGATGTAGTACCATGAGCCATCATCATGCAGCATCATGTGGTCACTCAAGGCTACTAATGTGTGCCAGACCAGCACATAGCATGCTGTACCTGAACTGCAGTACCATGGCTACATTCACCATTTCACGGTCAGTTGTTACATGGGTTTGTGAGGTGCCCAATAGGGGGCATTGCCTAACATGAATGTGTTATGTGTTGAAGAGTGTTTCACAGCCACATGTGAGGCATCTACTCCTCATGTATATTATGTGTGCTGTGTGGATGAGGTTTGGGATACTGTAGTGTGACCTTATAGCAGGTGTCTGAATACACCATGTGTAGCATGTTAACATGTACTGCGTATGACAAAGGTGTGTATGTTGTGTGCATGTGTATAAACTCTGCCTATCCAATGCCCACTACAGTGTTGCCACAATTTTGTCAGATTCTCTGTGTATTGTATGTGTTTTAGGCAGCTACCACATTACTAGGATGTGCATAGTCTCACAGCAAACATGCACAGCATGCATTATGCGTAGGTGTGTTATGTGTACATGGCATACACCTCACATATGACATGCACATTTAATTAGCAATATTAAAGGTATAACACACTCACCAGCATGGCTCTGCTGCCTTGCTGTCACACCAGAGGGACCTACAAGGATATCAGACACGTTGTCAGTGGCAGCAACTGTGGCATTGCTACTGTGTGGTTGCAATCTTACAGTAGTACAATGGTTGACAGTCACAGGCCTACAGGTTATATTCCTAATTATTAGTATTGCACAACACTAGGCACCACATCGTCTAACTACACAGTACACATCTCACATAAGCATGCTCTATCAATAGAGGTAACAGTATTCTACAGCTATGCCATGTTACCTGCACGCTCCATGTCAGCTTGCTGGGTGGCTCCGGCCTCCATGATGATACATGTTACTTGTTGTGGTTGTTGTTGGCCAGGAGCCACCTGGCTCAGGAGCTGCTCCTCCACTCTGGTGAGGGGGGATGGATGGCTACCTCCCCACCTGTGGCAAGCTGTTGTCTGCGGATATCAGACGCATGCTGCTGGACATGTCTAATTAAATCATTGCAGTGATGGCGTACCTGCTCATATGTCCAGTTATGCATGCCTATGTCATTTACCCTATGGACAAGATCTTGCCACAGCGCAGACTGCTCATGCTGGTCCTGGCTGATTCTGGAGAACAGCAGGGCATAGTGATGCACCAGGCTCGCTGTGATGGCTTCTTCCTCAGCCGTGCTATATGCAGGGTTACGATGGTGGGACATTACCATGGAAGACAATGAAACAATATGTGTGAGCAAGTCATGTGGAGCACATAACATTCTAAAGTACAGATATCAATTAACTGCCATATATAGCAACCGATTGGCTGTCAGAAGATACACACTTTCAATACCACATATCAGTTCTCAACCCACAGATGCCTGACAGTGCCTGGCACACTCTATATATCAAACCATGTTTTGCACAGCAAGAAAGTTAAAACAGTATGTAAGAATGTACAACAGTACATGACACACTGTATGTGACACAATGAACCACCTAGCCACAGGAGGTATATATCATGCTAATGCATCATGAAATATGTAATCCATTGAAATGATTGTAAAGTCCACTGACAGAATTACCAGTATACCACACTAGTCGTTGATGGCAGACCCCTGCCTAACATATGTGCACATTCGTTAATATAGGTGGCATGCTGCTGTACTAGACTATACATGTTGCTAGATATGCAGTTATATCCTGTAACACACATATGACCGAGGCCATGGTACAGGCATACCCACACACACAGCAGACATACATAACAGACACAAAAGTATGGCAACCCAGGTGACCTTTACCTGTGTACCTTACAGTACTGTGTCTCAGTAATTACCAGACCTTATGCCTGAGGTATGTAATCTGTGAGGACTACAGGGAACACACATAACAGCGGTTCCAATAAATGTGCACGTACACCATACTGTGCTGTTTAGGCATACAGCTTCAGGTAGTACTGCAGTTCATACAGGAGTTGGATTCACCAGCAGTAACACCAAATAAGCATACATGTACTGCTTTAGCCTACAATGGGACACCCCAGTCGACAACAAGGGACTACGTCAGACCATATGGCATACTGCTTTTTCTGCCCAGCAATTGCATACACATCTTTTGCTGGGATCACAGCTAGGACACATAATACCATGACAGAAACAGTTTCCTACTAAGCTATCATACATATACCGAACTCTGACACATTCACCAACACATTCACCATCACACTGAGTCAACCTCACATATCGATTATTGCAACAAGTACATGTGGGTTTGTATCACTTCATAGGTTGGTAAGAGGCTATTGGCCCTAGAGCCTATAGAATTCTAGCCATATGCTACCCTGGCCTCTGACACCCAGGTAATTACATTTCACGTGGCCCTGTCAAGCAGAGACACTGAGGTGATTGCCTGGTTGTATTCACTATCTCCCATACAATCTCCAGGATTATTTATGACAACTGCTAATTAGGAGCTTTGTTTGCTATGGATAGTTGGTTTGTTCCAGAATATGGGATGTCTCTGAGATAGGAATCTATCCCTCCAGCATGTGCTGTTTATTGTGGTCAAAGGGTTTGGGTCCCTAGAGCATGTAGTTCGTACATTGTGATCTGTTTACATGGAGCATGTCCAACATATCTGGGTTTGACATAGCTTAGAATGTCAGTCAGAGGTCACCTCTGGGTAGGCGGTATATGACACAGTCTAGTTGTGGGCTTGTAGGACGGTCTGCATAGGGCATCTGTTTGACATGTGTATTACTCTTTGTGAGGTATTCTGTGTCCTTTCCACTTGCTGTAAATGTCTTGTGAGGTACATACCACATGGGGCATTGTACTCTATACTGGGTTTTATGTGTGTGGAGTAGAGTGGAACACTGACCTATTTTTCCCTGGATGACATACCTTTTGTGATGACGTGTGCCACGAAGATGGATTACATGACTAGTGTGGCACTGTGACTATCAAAGGCGAGACTACTGTCCACCTGTGTCCCATGGTCTCTTATCACACCTTTGGTGTTAAGTAGACTACCACCTATGTGGCAGTTCATGGGTACTGAGTCTTTGCAAGGAGGAATGCCAATGCAGTGTCAACATTGAGCTTGAGTCCATGGCTTTGTCACCAGGCATCCGTTGCAGTAATTATGACCCTGTCTCTCTCTCTCTCTCTATATATATATGTATATATATGTATATATATATATATATATATATATATATATATATATATATATATATATATACACATACATATGAACATCCATTGGTGTACATATAGATATACATATAGGCACATATACAGTCCACCTGTCATGGTGGGAATATCAAGTATGGGAAGGTTGTGAGGTATACAGTTATGTCATAACATTGCACAGAGTTGTGCGGAATGCATTGAAGGTGTTCTCAGCCCATGTAGCTTTAGCAGGCCTCACTGGCTGCAACACTGCAAACCTGACAAATAATACCCACAACGTTTAACCACCACATGTCATATACCAGCACTGTATGCTGTCTGGTCTACCGCACACTACAACCTACATAGATGCACATAACAACCTTCAACAATATATATATATATATATATATATATATATATATATATATATATATATATATATATATATATATATATATATATATATATATATATCCACCTTTCGCAAACAGTTGCAGTATGTCCCTTGCTCAATGCACATGTACAGATGCTAATATATCTGACACGGACAGATCTCTCCGTATGTGTGTGCCATACACACACAAGGACCACACTGTTGTAAGTACATGTACCTCACGGCTGACCTGTTGGGCCTTGCTGCAACATGAACAGGTGCCACATGTGAGCACACAGTAATATTAGAGGGTGTATACATAGCTGCTAATGCTGAATTAGCATACTAGCCTGGTACAGCTGTTGCCAATGGTAAGCTATACGTTAATATGACTATCATGCATTTGTTACTCTGTCACATCCATGTTTGCATAACCGTATGGGCTACTACCCCAAACAGACATTGTACACACTACTGTGCAGAACACAGATAACATGGATCAGATGTTTGACATTTAATGCTAAGCTACATATTTCACCATCACATCCCACTGCACATAGCTACACACTCATTTCCCCATGCTAGTAGTTATGCAGGGCATCTGTGCATCGATACGTACTGCTGCCACATATGGATGATTCAAACTATGTACAGTACTCTTCATAAACATCTACTACATTCCAGTAAATACATAGCTGTTACATACCGTTCCTTTGTATGTGTTCGTATTTGTTGTCATATATCCTGGTATATTTGTTTTGCAATATAAGTTTTCCTTGCAATATATCTTTTACTGTTCAAGATATTTCTTTTTCAATAGATTTTTATTTCAAATTATATTTCTTTTCAATATATTTTTTTATTTCAATATATATTTTTTTCTAAATATTTTCTTTCAATATATTTTTTTTTTATATTTTTTTCAATATACCTTCTTTTCAATATTTTTTTCAATATAATTTCTTTTGTAAGTATATTCATTTGTTTTCAATATATTCTTTTTGTTATATTTCTTTACATTACATCACTTTTTCATCTCTCTCTCTCTCTCTCTCTCTCTCTCTCTCCCTCCGTACCTGCAGTGGAATGATTGCATGTGTGGACAGCAAGTACAGACTGCTTTTATAGGTATCTGCACATGTGCATGTGATGGCCTCTATACTAGTTGGTGGCCACCATTTGGCAATTGCATGTAGCCTGCTGTGTGGTACTTGCAGTAATCACTGACATAGCAACCCAGTGCTATAAATTGCTAAGTCAGATAGGCATAGCCCTTTCAGAATTCCAAAGTGGGGACCATGCTTGTTTGCTGTGGAAACTGTTGTGTAAGTCAAAAGGTTGGTATACTTCTTCTAACTGTTGCTAAGGGTGTAGCCAGTTATTTGTATGTTGTACTCATACCTGAATGTTGCCACTTCCAGTACACAGTTGACAGTGTAGAATTGTACTCACCCCTAGAAATGCTAACACAAGATACATGGGACTATGGAGTTTCTTTACAACTTCTACAATTAGCTGCCATACATATGTAGTTATTGGGATGTTTTCATTTGGTACATGAACTGTTTGGGAACAGCTATACTGTGGATATTAATGTACTCACTTCTGCACTGTTTGTGCTTTTTATTTTGTTGACATTATCACAGGATGCTCATGAAACAGGACAATTCCAGTACTGAGTATGCCTACCTACATCCTTGCTGTACCTTGAACACACTGGTATTTTGTGCATTTGGTTGGGGATTCTCCTGCTATGATACTGTGTGGGGGTTGTGAAGTGCTGCTGTAACATTATTTACTGCTAGAATGTCTGGTTCTGTTATCACAGTCATGTAATGCAATTCCACTACAACTGCTGGTAAAGTTCCACAGAACAGGTTTTATGTTATGGCATTCCTATCTTTCCTTTACATTCACACATTCTGATGCATGATATATATATTTCAGAAACATTCTGCTGTATATCTACTGTGGCCTAGTGGTACTTCATGCAGTCTAGTGTGTCCAAGGTCCGGGGTTCGAGACTGACAGTGGTGTTTTATTTTGCTGCTGAGCAGAACAAGGCCCCTCATATGCAGGGTGACTAAGGCACTTTTAAGCAGTTGTAAGCGGGCTTGCATGGGTTTGCACGATGCTTAGCAATACTTAGCTAAGCGCACACATGCGCACACTCGCTCACACCTGCTTACTACTGCTTAAAGTTGCTTACTCCCACTAACCCCTGTGCTAATTTCTTTGAAAGAAAAGAAAATGTGGAGATAGGAAAGTGGTGAAAAAGGGGCACAAAGAGGGAAAGACAGTAGGGAAAACAGCTCAAGATGTGCAGGACAGGTGTAGGGAAGGTCCATAGCTGCCCATTTCTTTAACAGCAACAGATGTGCATAAACTAGTAATTTGGAGGGAATTTTGAAAACTTCCACCCCTGAGAGAGGGGTGAGGACAACAAAGTATGTTGTACTGCCAATTGAATTTCAGTTTCTTTGTCCAGCGGACATTTGTGCAAAATGGGCAGCTGTGTATGGGGCGTAATTTTTTTGTTAGAGCAGATTGCCCATTTTTTTTTTCAGGTGAGAGTGGAATGTGGGGTAGGGGAAGTAGGTATGTTTTGGGAGGTAGGTTGGGGAGGTAAACAGACAAGACAAACAAGATGCATACAGGGGTGGAATATGACACATGGGGTGGGTGAACACAATTGACGGGGAAGGATGTTTGGAAATCGCAAGCCCATGAGCCTAAAGATGGTAACAGTGGAACTGAGATTCCCAGCCATGGGCAGTCACCACTGCACTTTCACAGCCTCGAGGGTGGCTGTGCTGGGGGCTGCATAGGAGGGGCAGGCTCACCCATGAGTCGAGCCACTCTTGCCTTGAGCTGGCGTAGGGGATCAGCGACTGAATGCTGGATCTCCCTATGCAACGCAGCCCAGACCGTTTGGAGGGTGACAGGTGGCCCTCCTCCCGCCATGCTTGCATGGGGGGACGAGCACCATCCCCTGCAGTGCTTCCACCTGAAGGTGGCACAGGGCCAACGGAGGAGTAGGTCCCGGGCTGGGCACTGGACCTGCTGGTGCCAGGTGCCATCGCCAGCTGAGGTGGTACAGGTGGGTCCGCTGGGACCGGCCTTCCCATACGTACTGTGTTTAGGTGAATTTAATGACAATATAGCCAACAGCATTCCAAATTAGTTGTAACAGCATGCAGTAATATTCCCATTAACCCAACACACCAGAGTTCCAACAGTTGAACAGCAAGCATAACACATGCATGTATTGAACGACAGTGGACATTCCAACAGCATGCAGGAATGAATGGTGGCAACAGGCCACCAAGATTGTGGTATTTGAACAAGGCACATGAATCAAAGTTATGCAGATATTTATAAACCAATAGGACATATGTCCCAACAAATGTTTTGAGATAACACATACCCACTGAGGTGTGGAGTTGCATTGTTTATGCACATACAGTAGGGTGTAAAAAGATATCTCCATGAACAACTTATATGAACTTATAGTTTACACTGCATTCCTATTGACTGCAGGTATACATCTCCTACATGTATTATTACACTAGGCAATGTCCATTACGTTGTGGGATGTGTTTTGCTAGTTCCTTATGTACCTGACCTGTATCTAATATACAAACTGTCCAGGATGCAGATGTTACTGCTACGTATTTATATATTTTTATTTATATTCATATGTCTACATATATGGATGTGTTCAGGTGACATTATCAGTTTTATTTTAACAGCCCCCTACATTTCTAGCAGCACACTGACATTTCTGGTGCACACAATTACAAGCTACTCATGTGCCAGATTTACCTATACATGCCAGGCTTGACACTACAGTTGAGGACTGCATATATGCTTAAGAGATACTGGCACTCCCTCTGTCCTCTTTCTATGGGCCTACCTAAGTGTTGGTTGACAGCGCTTAATACAATGCTACTATTTCTATACTGCAAGAGTACATCAACATTTCAAAGAAAGTGACACGGACACACTACAGGTGTTATACCTTTATTAATTGCATTACACACTTTTCTAGTGGCTCTCTCATTTATTTATTACAGTGCATGCAGACATCTTATTCAGGATGTATTATACCTTCATTTATGGTTTACAACACTCTTTTTCAGGCTCTCTCATTTATTCTGTATAACAATACATGCAGAGAAATAATTCAGGACTTAGTATACCTTTATTAATGGGTTACAACACTCTTTTTCAGGCTCTCTCACTTATTTTACATAACAGTTCAAGCAGAGAGGTTATTCAAGCCTTATTATACCTTTATTATTGGGCTAAGACACTTTTAGTCAGGCTCTCTCACTTACTTTATATAACAGTACATGCAGAAAAATTACTAACCTGCCTGGTGGCGCAGCCTTAGCAGCCTATCTGCATAGGCTTGCTGATTCGCAGCATGAACACCTGCAGCTGTGAAGTAAATGAAGTGATATTGAGACATATACCTATCCATACTATCGACTACACTAGCAATTTTTACATACTTCAATCCATGGCTACCTACTCAGTAGTGGGGCATTTTGCATCCCACGGGCCTTCTGTATCCATTGGTTCAGTTAGTCCTGTTTGTGTCTCTTCAGGTCTGCATGGTGATGTCTAACCTGCTCAACAGTTCGAGGGATGCCTGTGGCACTGGTGAGATCATGTGCGAGATGGTTTCAGGCCTCCGCTTTGTATTCCATGCCCTGGAACTGGCCCTGCAGGAGTCTAGCATCATGATGATGGACGAGGAGCCAAACCATCACTTTTGACTCCTCAGCGCCCTACCGTTGCGCTCAGAAGCAAGAGCCCTCTCCGACACCAGCCATTGCTGCCTGCAGATGGGAGCTACAACCAGTTATGGTGAGTATTCCCACCTATGGAGCTTAAATATGCCTCATTTCCCACACTTATTTGTGATTGGCCAGATTTGAAAGTTCTCAGCTGAGTGCACACCTGCTTAGCACTGGGTAAACTTTGATTCATATGTATATGTGTGTTGACAGTCCATGAACATCAAATGCTGTCATGGCTTAGTGGATCAGTACTGTGATTATAGTGCACACTATCCCGGGTTCGAGACCTGTCATTGCTTTTTTATTTTACTACTGGTATGACCGGTAGGGGGTGTGGCTGGGTTTAGCTGACTTTGTGCAACTTTGCCCAGCATTGCTCTATGTTTACCGACGTTGTCCAATGTTGCGCTAGTTGGCGTGGTGCGCACCTCCACGCAAACATGTTTGGTTTTAGCTAATTGGCACGATGCGCAGCTCCGCGCAAAGCTATTGCGCTAGCTAAACCAGTGCTTAGCTATGGGCAATTATTCTTAAATGTGCTTAATATTGGTAAACATTGCTTAGCAGTGTTTCACATTGCTTAAGATAGGTTACTTATGCATTCATTAGTATGCATGACCGTTTCACTTTCTTATATATATTTAAAATATCATTCACTACTACATAGGCCATTTCAATGCATTTTAATAAAATTTAAAAGGTAAATGTCAGGAATTCTTTTTATGCACGGATTTCCTACTGAAATTGGAAAGGGGAGTTGTGGGACTCGAATCGGGACTGCCTCCTGTTTGTGCGAAGGCTCTACCACTACACTATTGCTATTTGGCTTAATTTGCATATAAGTGGTTTATTATCCTCTTCGATGTCTAAACTGCTAGCTGTAGCTAAGCAATGGGCACACCCGCACACACTCGTGCAAATACGGGCAGCTATATCGTGAATACTAAAAAAAAATTGTTTTACATTTTATTTTATTTGTACAGGGCTTTTGAATGTGGGGGAGTGTAGTGTTGGGGTTATACACATTTGAGTGGACTCGCTCATATCTGCTGACATTTGCAGATTTAGGCACTTGCAGGGGTGTGGATATTCAGACTGCTCAGCAGTCTGACCCACCCCCTGCATTCCCACATGCTCCGTGTTAGCCAGGGAGTTAAGTCAGCGCACCCTCATGCATATACATGACCTGATGATGTCATACTCTTAGATGGCAGTCTCTGAGTAGGGCTTCGTTCGTCCTACATGGAGGATTACTGAATCCTCCCCTATATCTGTATAAATTAATATCATAAAAACAACAGTTAATACCTACTTACCTGCACTAGACAGAGATGAAATATTAATGCAGCTTAGTATGCCATTGTCTAAGCTTTAAGATGAAATCTTTTAAAACCTTGTACATAGCATGGATTTGGAATTATTGATGCAAATATGAACAAGCAATATTTGACACTTAGAGGTGTCAGTAGGAGTTAACTGCAGATGCAGCTGGAGGCGTCATTCGGATATTGAGTGTGGTACTGGCTTTGTTTTTTAAAAGGGACACCAATGATTGGATGAAATATTGGTTGAATTGAGTGTCCGTGGTCTCATTTTGTAGAGCGATGGACATCAAGGGTTGGATTGTTTTGGCTGGATTTAGAAGGTTGTTTACTGAAGAACAAAAAAGCTTTGGATTCAACAAATTTGTGTCCTAAAAACTGATGTAGTATTTATTTTTATTTTTTTTTTGTCTTTTTTAACTGGGAATCATATATGATATGAAATGTGCAGGCACAGAGATTTATGGACTTTTTAAGCACAAACTCCCTGGACCAGATTATCAATATGTTGACCAGGAGTACAAACATACTGAATCTGGTCCTCACTAATATGGGAGAGCACTGCACACCTTATAGTATAATGTATTCTCTGGTAAGATCAGACCACAAAATGGTCTTCTTTGAAGTAAAAATAAAACCTGGAACCCCAGCTAACCCTGGAAATTTTATAAAATATTGTAAATCTAATTTCCTTATAGCTTTATAGGTCCATAGGTAAGTACTAGGCTAGCTGCTCTTCTAAGCCATTTTAACCCTAGTCAATTTATCTTTTCATGCTCAAAATAATCTGTCTCATTTGGTTATAGACTGGCCTTTCCCTTCCCATGGTCAATAATTATATATTATCCCTAATGAGAATAACTGGGATCATGCCATAGATAATTTAAGGGGACCCATGCAACAGGTAAAGCATTTAGGAACTGCGTCTGCACATCAGCAGTTCAGGGAATAGTCTTTGGGTAAATGTTCTGTTTTCCATCCATAGATGTAATATGTGCTTAAAAATGGACAGGGATGAATTTTATATTATGTGGTTGAGAGTCTGTTCCACAGCAGTGGCATCCTCCGGGAAATATACCTGTCCCTCCAAACCATTCTGTTTATATCACAGAAGAGGTTTAGATCCCTAGACCAAGTATTTCTGATGCTGTTTGACTAGTTGATGTGCAGTAAATGCATCAGTAATGGGTGAAAGGATGCCTTGTATGCTTGACACATTTCACTTTTTAGCAGTCTGTATAGTGACAGGGCTTTGAGTTCGTCTATGTAGGATATGTGGTTTAGGCTTTATATCATTTTAGTATGGTATTTCTGTGGGTGTTCCAGATGATGAATGTGTCTGGACAGAGGCACACCAAAGGGGGCATTATGTTCAATGACTGGCTTAACGAGGGTTGAGTAAAAGGGGGAAATGGCATCCTTAGATCTAGACAGAGTCTCTGTGTTTATAAGCTGAGCAATTTAGAAGGACTTGTAGGTCAAAAGTTAGTTCACTGTCCATATAATGTTTCAACTCTTAGGGATGTATTGCCAATGTGGTGGTTCCCTAGAGTAGATGACTTCCCAAAAGATACAATAACACATGTTTTAGCATTCAGTTTCAGACAATGATTTTGACACCAGTTATTTGTTTGAGACAAACCTTCCTTCAGGATGGCTAAATCATCTGGGATTCAATGATTGCTCCTAACTTGCAGTCATCTGCAAGCTTAGTCAGCCAGAGCCCTTTAGTATTGGC
Source organism: Protopterus annectens (assembly GCF_019279795.1). Classification (NCBI taxonomy): domain Eukaryota; kingdom Metazoa; phylum Chordata; order Ceratodontiformes; family Protopteridae; genus Protopterus; species Protopterus annectens. The sequence goes on along the minus strand of NC_056732.1, from coordinate 1,183,059,844 downwards.
TTTTACTGCAGAAAAGTAGATGGCAAACAGGATAGGTCTCAGCACAGAACCCTGGGTAATTCCTTGGCATTAAGTGATAGCCTGGCAAAATTTCAAGCTCCCTTAAACCCTGGAAACACTGCTGACTACTGTTCATAGAAACCCTATGCAAGCATGTTAATAGTTATATAGAGGCAGTTGTACCTACTAGGAATAAGTACAGAAGTAACTCAAAAAACAAGCTGCCTGCATGCATTCATGACATGAATAAGCTCTATATCTGAAGGAAGAATATCATGTCAAATATTAGGATGTATAGTTCCCAGCAGGATAAAAGTGTCCCCATCAAAATAAACACATAACTCAGAGGAAAAAGAAAGTCTACTACAGACAAATTTGAGGTAAATCTGGCTTCCTAGGTCAAGGCAAAGACAAGGAATTATTTAGCTAATTCCACAACCTCAAAAGCAATACACAGTTGTGTGTATAGGTCATTGTTAACAAAATCACCTACATTAAGCCAGCTTTCCCTCAAGAAATATCATCAAATATAATTTCTCCAAATAATAATAATAATAATAATAATAATAATAAATAGGGGGATAGGCCCTCAGTTCTCTCTCTCTAAGGCTAAGAACACTACATCAATTGACACCAGCAATATCCCAGGTGGCCTTTTAAATAGCATGAAACATGAGCTGTCATGCCATCCAGAATCACTATTTAATTACAACATCCAAACAGGCTTTGTGCCTCTTGAATGGAAAATGGTAACCAGCATTGCTCTGCACTAAGGCAGACTATGGAGTCGGGAAGCTACAGATCAATAAGGCTCACTAGGCTCATATGCAAAGCCATGGAAAGAATTATCATGGAAATGATTGATAATGACATACAAAGCCTCCAGACACTGGACCCAACTCAGTTTGGTTTGGTCAAGTGCAGGACATGCTAACTCAACCTGGTGGAATACTTTCAGAAGGCTGCCTACCTTGACCTGGCCGATGCATTTGACACAAAACCCCACTCAGGAATTGTTGACAAACTGAAGAGGTTATATATTAAAACTTATGTCACCCAGTGGATAATATGCAGGCTCACAGGCAGAACCCAGGAAATTAAGAGTTGGGGATTCCACTTCTAAGAAGAGGCCAATCACCAGTAGAGTCCCACAGGGATCAGCCCTGGGACCACTCTTTTTTTTTGGTATCTATTTCTTTGAAGTCAAGACCATCAGCAAGGGCCTCTAGCTGACCAAATCTGCAAATTATTACATATTAGCAGAAGTCATAGAATCCCCCACCAACATTAATGTTCTCCAAGTTGGTGTGACACAGGCAAATAACTGGTGTTAGAGTCATGGACTAAAGCTTAATGTCAAGAAACATATAATAGTTTCCTTTAGGAAGATGGCCACCTCTGGTGACTACCATATTGGCAACACACACCTAAGAGCTGACCCAGTAGTCAAGGACTTGGGGATGCACAGAGACAATAAACTTGCCTTTGGCAATTGTGTTGTCTGTTATAGTGAGGAAATCATTCTGTTTGTGTAACCTCAAAACAAAGATATGGCATCTAAGTCCAATGAGGTCAGTGTTCCACTTTATTCAGCACTAATTGGACCTATCATTGAGTACAATGTCCACTTTAGTATGTACCTAACCAGGCATGTCAAATAACTAGAACATCTACAGAGATCCCTCACTAAAAGAATACAAGACATAAATAACATGTCATATGCAAACCGCATCAAAGGTCTATCCATGTATTCTGTCTTCTACAGGCTGCTCATGCAAGACTTACACCTGGAATACATGGAATCTTCAGACCCCACTCTGCTGGACATATATGCAGAACAAGCAGCATTAGAATTATCCATGTTAAATTGTTAAACCTTGCCTGTGATATAAATAGGACATGATGGAGAGACAGGTATGTATCTGAGTGACTATCCATTTTCTGGAATAGGGTCTCCATCCATGTGAAACAGAGATCCACCCAAACCCATTTTAAGTGCAGCTTGGACAACTTAATGGGGAACTAGAATTTCACCCCTGGTTTAGCAACTATGTCTATAATAGACACAGACATCCTGTAATGGTTCCTCTCACATTCCCCTGCTCGTAAATGCTTTATATTCCAAGCCCCTGCTTGTAAATGTCTTATATCTCAAGCTCCTGTTTTCACTATCAAGGATAATGGAACTTTTCAGAGATTTGGGATGCATGACTATGTTTAAAAAGGTCATAGTGGTCATTAGCCTAGTATACACCTATGAACCTATATCCCAGAGCTCTTTAAAAATCCCTTTATCATACCCCTACACAAAGGTGGCCCATACAATGACCTCAAATATTATAAGCCCATAACAATACTATCACCACTTTCAAAAATCATAGAGAAATGCATCTATATACAACTGTTGACATTTGTCTCTAATAATAATTTCTTCTCCCCTATACAACATGGTTCCTGGTCAGATTGCAGTACTAATTTTGCATTTCTAAGTAACTAAGAAATAGTAAATGAAGACACAAATTCAGGAAATGTCTTCACTGTCTCCCTTTACTATGAAAGGCTTTCCTTACTGTTTGCCACCAAGAAAACTCTAGCAGAAACTCTATCCATTAGGATTGACTCAGTCCTCAATTCATTGGTTCTATAGCTACCTATTTAGTAGACAACAGGCTGTAAAACGGCAACAAACCTATTTTTCTTTTTTACCCATCTCTGTGGGTGTCCCATAAGGTCCTATACTGGTCCCTTACTGTTCAATCAGTTCACTAATGAAGTGCACACTTCTTCCATCCATGACTCTATTATATAGCATGATAATGATTCTGTGCTTATCTGATTGCCAAGACCTTGCTGTGAAATAACTCAACAATCCTTACATATTGAAACCTAGCTAGATGATTACAAACTCCTTTTAAAAACAAAGAAGATTAAATTAATGTTACTCTACCCAAGAAATTATTTACCCAAAATAAAGTCTTCTCAATCGTTTCAAAGAACAATATCAGACTTGAGCTAGTATCTCATGCCAGTCATGGCATTATCATAGATGGACACTGAAAGTTTGATCAACATGTCCTTCAAGCAAACAGAAGTTAGGGTTACTTTATGAGATATAATCTTACCTCACCAGAAGTTTGGGTTACTTTATGAGATATAATCTTACCTCACCAGAAGTTAGGGTTACTTTATGAGATATAATCTTACCTCACCAGAAGTTAGGGTTACTTTATGAGATATAATCTTACCTCACCAGAAGTTAGGGTTACTTTATGAGATATAATCTTACCTCACAGACATGGCAAAAAAAAAAACATTGCAACAAACTACTTGCTTCTAACTCTTATCTATGCATTTCTAGTGCTCAAAAGTCTTAACTCCAATCGATCTCTAAAGCTCAAGCAATGCTACAACAAAGTTGACACATTTGCTGCAAATCAGTACTATAGCACTCACATTATTTATTTATTTTATTTATTTTATTTATTTTACATTTGTTAACCGGGCTAGTCCAACTGGATACATGTCCATTTTCAGTGGAGGCCCGAGGAGAAAAGCTCCGCTAACTACTACATAACAGGTTAAGAATATACAAAATTATACAATAAAAAATAAAAACATTTGCTTTAAACCTTTTACAGGCTGTCTAGGTATTAGAGTACAATTAGAGGCATAGCAGGTGAATAGGTTTAGATGCTTTACTAAGTTATGGTGTTTCTACCTTCTTCATAAGTAGTAACATTTAGAATTTTTTGTCTCTTAAAGAGGGGGAGTAACAGAAACATTTAAGAGGTGGAAAGTGGAATATGCTAGGGTTAGGAAGAAAAGGAGAGGGAGGTCAGATTATAAGAGACAGAAAAGTGGTTACCCTGGGTTATAGCAAGAGCATAGCCAGTGGTTGGTTAGGAAGAGTTTAAGTTTGGTTTTAAATTGTGGAATTGTAGTCAGGGATGTGAGGTCTGGTGGAAGTTGATTCCAAATTTTGCCAACTGAGTTGGAAAATGTGGAGTCACCAGCTACATTATTTGATCAGGAAGTTTGAATCTGTATTTTGTTAAAGGAGCGAAGGTTCTTCATGTTGTTATAGGGTTTTATGAGGGTGGAGAGCATTGGTGTGTTCTCAGGGTGATGCAGGGCTTTATGGGCGATGGTAAGTTGATAGAATTGTATAAGGTGGGGTAGTTCCAACCACCCTAGTTTTGTTAGATTCAAACAATGGTGAGTTCTATATGGAGAGGCAGTTGCAAATCTGGCAATGTTGTTGTATGATGTGGCTAGTTTATTGAGGTTATGCTTAGAAAGATTAGTGTATATGGAGGAAGCATATAATAGGGTGGAGATCAAGTGTGTTCTAGCTATAGTAGTTCTGGCTTCAGGTGTTAAGAAAGATTTGATTCTGTAGAGAGAACCTAGTTTTCTGTTAGTTGTTTTTATTGTGGAGTTGATATGAAAGTCAAATTTTAGTTGGTTATCAATAGTAATTCCCAAGAGTTTGGTTGTTTGATCTGGAGCTATGAGGGTACCATTGTTAGATGTGAGTGTAAAGTCAATAGGTGGAGACAGGTGAGTAGGTGGAAAGAGGAAAAGTTTGGTTTTCTTGGGGTTGAGGAGGAGACAGTGGTTAGAGAACCATTGCTCTATGGTGGAGAAGGTTTTTTGTGTTAGGGAGTGAAGTTCAGTCTGGGTAGAGGCAGAGCAAATGATGGTGGTGTCATCAGCGTATTGAATACAAGTAGATGAAGGAGTGGCTAGGTGAAGATCATTTATAAAAATGGAAAACAGAAGAGGACCTAAGATGGAGGCTTGAGGGACCCCGATAGAGGTTGGGAGAAGATCAGAGAGATGGTTGTCCCATAGTACTGCTTGTTTGCGATTAGCAAGATAGGACGTGAACCAGCTTAGGGCGAGGTTGTCCAGTGAGAGGGAATTGAGGCGATGTAAGAGGAGTTGGTGATTAACCACGTCAAAGGCTTTTGACAGGTCTACGAAGAATGCTGAGGAGGGAGTATTGTTGTTGCGATTTATGTTAATTGAGTCGGTGAAAGATAATAATGCTGTGGTAGTACTATGGAATGGTCGAAACCCATGTTGGCAGTTAGCTAAGAGATTGTTGCTTAACAGGTGATTAAGTAACTGTTTGTGGATGCATTTTTCCATTATTTTTGCAAGAGGAGACAGTAATGCTATGGGGCGGAAATTAGAGTATTCCAAAGAGTCACCTACATTGCACTAAAGCAAATATACTAGTTAGAACTACTGCATGCAGTCATATGTACACAGCTGGTAATGACTCACAAATGAATCCATTCATCAGAAAAATGATCAAGTATGCAATACATCATCCAGCACTACTGTCCAAATATGATTTTGTGCTGTACAAAAAAAAAAACAGGACTTACCTTATCCACTTCCAGGAATACAGCTGATGACTCCCTGTATTCCAACTGCATCTCAAAAAAATGGTCAATATTCCACATCTTGCCAGGTAAATTAAAAGCTTAACGTCCTTCTTAAAAGATCACTAAAAACACCTGGCACGCACATGGTTTTGTTCTTGCCTATTCCCTGGCTAAACCTATTCCATTAAAAAAACACGTATATCACAGTAGAGTATTCCAAGAGATCCTATCCCTTCAATTGTTATAACATAAGTACACAAATGCAGAAATATGTCTATCCAAACCTTCTTTTATCACCTACAGTCCTTATTTTTTCTATACCCTTGGTCTCTTATACTGTTCATCAAATCTGATATCCTCTTAGCTGCTTCATAACATTTTTATCCACTTGTATTTCTCTACCTTCTCTATCCTTTTCCATTATCAGTTCTCATTACAAATCATGTTTCTTTCAAATATTGTAAACTTTAACACCCTGCCTTATACATGTAAAGTTATCTTTGATAATCTCACCCACATTTAACTCCTTTTCAGATTACTGTAATTGCATATTCTTACTTTTTAATTAATGTACTTTTCTGTTTATGGCTCATATAGTTATGTTGTATACTTGCTTAATTTTTATATTGTCCTATAATTTATGCAATCTGTGATCCCTTTATTGTGATTTCTTTTGTGTACAGTAAACTCCCCATTATCCGGGACTCAGGCAACTGGCACTCTCAAGCAACTGGCATTTGATTGGCTGATATGCCGGTATGTGAGCAAATCAAAAATAAAAATGCAAAGCAGAGACACTTCTTCTCAATGTGGAACAGTTCTGCATTGAGTAGAAGTGGCTCCGCTTTGCGATTTTTGATTGGCTTGCATGCCAGAATATCAGCCAATCAAAAATCCCAAAGGGAAGCCTCTTCTGAACAGAAGATGCTCTGCTTTGCGAATTTTGATTGGCTCATATGCCAGTATATGAGCCAATCAAAAATCACAAAGCATATCTCAAGCAATCGTCATATACACTTAACCAGCATCTACCAATCTTCATGGGTGCCATTTATGTGAGACTTTACTGTATTAACTTAATTGTTTTTATTGTCCTATTCACACAGCCTATCTAGATCTTGCCAATGCTATTCAACACCATCCCCCACTCTGGAATAGATAAACTCACTAAACTAGGTATAAATCCCTATGTCACAAGATGGGTGGCCAACTGGCTCACTGACAGAACCCACACTGTGAAAGCAGCAGACTCCAAATCCAACTTCAGACCAGTGACAAGTGGAGTACCACAGGGTTCAGTCCTGGGTCCTCTCCTGTTTGGTATCTACTTCTCTGAAGTACAGGCTAACATAGAAGGTCTTTGGCTAACAACGTTCACAGATGACTGCAAACTAGGAGCCATAATCAAAACTCCTAATGAAGTGGACATCCTACAAAAGGGCCTCATTGAGACAGATGCCTGGTGTCAAAGCCATGGCCTCAAGCTCAATGCCAAAAAGTGCATTGTCATCCCTTTTGGTAAAAACTCTGTACCCATGAACTGCCACATAGGCGGTAGTCTACTTAACACTGAAAGTGTGATAAGAGACCTTGGGACACAGTTAGACAGTAGCCTCTCCTTTGATAATCCCATCACCACAGTAGTCAGGAAATCCTTCTACGTGACACACCTCATCACAAAAGGTTTCTCATCCAGGAAAAAAGAGGTCATTGTCCCCCTCTACTCGTCACTCATTAGACACATTATAGAGTACAATGCCCCTTTTGGTATGTACCTCACAAGACATCTACAACAACTGGAAAGGCCACACAAATACCTCACAAAGAGGATTACTGACCTCAAACAGATGCCCTACGCAGACCGTTTAAAAAAATTCCAGCTTTACTGCGTCGCATATCGCCAACTCAGAGGCGATCTCTGCCTAACATACAAAGCTATGTCAAACCCAAGAGTTGTTGGACATGCTCCACTTAAAGAAATCCCAATCCCTCTGAGCTACAAGCTCTAGGGACCAAAACCTTGTCACTACAATAAACAGAACATGCTGGAGGGATAGATTCCTGTCCCAGAGACTTCCCATACTCTGGAACAAACTATCTATCTATATCAAACAAAGCTCCTCATTAGCACTCTTCAAGAAAAATCTTGATGATTTGATGGGAGATAGGAAATTCACCCCGGGGATCACCTCTGTGGCTCTGCTCGACAGGGACACAGGAAAATAATTTTCTTGGGTGGTGAAAGCCAGGGTACCTTTTGACTAGGCTTATATAGGCCCTAGGGCCAGTAGCCTAGTATCTGTCTTTGCACCTATGAACCTATAGTTTATACCACCTGCAGATATTTATTTTCTTATGCTGTTGATTTTATCTCCACAGAAGTTTACTGTAACTATTGGTATCTGTAGTATGGAATTTTGCTCTTTGGCCCTCAGCTGAAAAGTGGCTTTACTGCCCAGTTAGACTTTCCTGGAAAACGATTGAAAAATAAAATAAAATAAAATAAAATGAAGTAATTGTACTTGACAATGATTTACCCTGCAGCTTACCATTGAAAAAAGACGACAGTTCTGTCTCTTGTGAGTCAAGCAGAAATTACTACAGGTCAATAGAACAGGTCAGTTCAGGTTAATCATCTGTGAACTGAGGGGGTGGAGCTAGGAAATAAATATTCTATTTAACTGGTAAAATAAAACATTTCAGAGCTTTACTAGAAAGGCTCACCCAGACTCTGCTACACTTTGCTGTGAGGGAAAGGTTAGTTTGCTTTTTATTTGTTGTATTACTTTATTGCCTTTTTGTATTTTGAATATTGTGATTTGTTTTATTTACCTTATGTCTTACTTGTATTCTGCTTTTAACTGTATATTAAAACTTGAAAAGAGACCACAGCTCTGTCTCTTTTTGAGTCAGGCAGACATTTTTCCCACCTGGTTACTGTAGTGTTCGTAAACACCACTGTCTTTCTAGTTGCCTTCCCTTTATGTTAATTTGACCATTTATCTCATTTCCTCTCTGTTTTTACTGGCTTGTCTGAGTAAGAACAGCATTATCATCTTGTGAAATCACTCCCCATCAACTATTTAAATTTATTGGCCATCCTACTGTATTCCATAGCACCAGAAGACAAAAGTGACCACCCCCTTTCTTGCTATTTCAAAAACATTGACACTCCACTAAAACTTAACTTTTTAGACGGGTAAAACTTAAGTTACCTGCTCTCACATCTAACTACTCTAGTGCACACTGCAGTGTTTAGGATAGACAATTTTTTTTTTATCTCACCTTTAAGCATCCCTGTGACTAGCACTTGCTTTAAAACCTGCTGGAAAGCACTAGGAAGTCTTAAACTGATACAAGCACTCAACTCTCCTTGTTAATAAGGAGAAATTAATCATAGGCACTAAACAGCCCATAATTGCAAAGTACCTTGCTAAGGTAAGGGAAAACAGCTCTTGCACTTTACAAAAAAAAGCACCAAACCAGGCATGTCCAAGGGTCAGCTTCCGGTGATTTCTCCTGTCCAGCTGGTGAATCTGGGCATACTGGGGCAATGCAGCAGTTGCCTCATGTACACAGATGACCCTCTCCTCCTACCACCCAACACTACAACCTGCAAGAGATGCACTTACATATCCAAACTGGAAGCAAAGCTTTCTCCACCCAAGATTAAGCTAGACAGTCAAGAGGAGAAGGTTCACACCTGCACTACACCTCAGGCAACGCATAGCCCTTCTAAACCCACACCACCAACACCCACCCATAGCAACACTCAACCCACATATGTGGAGGCCCTTAACAGTAACCTGCCCAAGCAACAAGGACCTCCGAAGCGGAAATGTAAACAAACACTAATCACAACCAAAGTGTCACATAGCTCACAACATCAGTGTGCCACCCAACAACAGCTCCTAAGGCAAGACAACATACCCAACACTTTAGTCATAGGTGACTCTATAGTCAGACACACCAATGTCCCACTCACCAGGCTGAACAAGAAGAAAATTACAGTCAGCTGCCTGTCGGGTGCCAGGATCCACCACATAGCACATGCACTTAAGTCACTCCACAACAAGTACAAATATGACTCTGTCATTGTCCATGTTGGAGTGAATGACTTGAAACGTACCTCCCCAGACTGCATGAAAAGGGACATGGAAGAGCTCTCAGATCATGTGGCCAAGGCAGGTATGACCCTAGCCCTGAATAGCATCCTGCCTTCACACAGAATGATACCACAGTATAAGGACAAAATGATTGACTTCAGCAAATGGCTAAGCTTCTGGTGTCATTCAAAGGGATCCAGTATCTGTCTGCCTGGGATGACATGATCGACAGACCACGATGCTTTGCCAGAGATGGTCTGGACCTATCGCCCCTGAAATTCAGGTTACTGGCTAAGGCTCTTGCCACCATTATAGTGCCTTTTTTAGGCAATGTTCAAAGGACAAAACCACCACTGTAACTGGTACAAGCATGCAAATTCTGAAGGTAATGCTACTCAATGCTAGAAGACTAAACCGCAAAATGCACTCTCTCGAGGCACTCCTAAAAATGGAGAACATCGATATCTGTGCAGTAACTGAGACCTGGTTTAAGGCTCCAGAGAGCACCCCTGCAATACCAGGCTACAACTCTTACCACAATTTTCGGCCACCAAACCAGGACCGAAACACTAAAGGTGGAGGAGTGTCCATATTCACCAAGGGTATTCACAACACCAGGCTAGTTGCCCAACACAGTGCTTCTGAAACTCTCCAGGTGCAACTAACACTAGGTTAGACTGCAATCCAAATTATAGCTTGTTACAGATCCCCCACCATGCCACAAGATTCTCACTACACCTTTCTAAATATACTGGAAAATATTAAGATACAAACAAACACCTTAATACTGGGTGATTTCAACTACCCTGCCATTAACTGGGAAAACTACTTGTGTACCAACACCTTTGCCCAACGGTTCTTGGAATTCATAAATTCCAATGCCCTGGATCAATTAATCCTTAGTCCCACCAGGGGATCCAATATCTTAAACCTGGTCACTACCAACATGGGAAATTGATGCTCTACACCTATGCTCACCCCCCTCATTTGTCAGGTCTGACTATAAGCTAATCACCCTTGACATCCACATCCCACCTCCACCACCCAGTAAGGAAACCTCTGTAAAAAACTTCTCCAAAGCCAACATCATGCTACTTAAGTCAGAAGTGACAAACTTCAGGACACCCATGCAGATGGGAACTGAAAGTCTGACTGCTGAATCCTACACTAAGGCACTGTATGAGCACATCCACTTGTGCATGAATCGTGCCATCCCCAATAGAAGCAAGACACTCTTCGCCAAAAAAGGAAGCCAATCTTGTGGTCCCTTGCCATAAACAAACTTTACAACAAAAGGAAGAAACTGTTGCAGAAAAGAAGAAAATCTCAGGATGCAAAAAACTCTCTTACCAGCCTCAGTAAGAATCTGAGATCCCTCATAAAATCCTCCAAAGCTAGTTACGAAAATAAAATTGCCAAACATTCCGAAGACAACCACAAGGCATTCTATACCTATGTCAAGAATCTAAATGGCAATGCTCAGATCTACTCTGAGCTACAACAGAATGGCATTAAATAGACTGATCCCAAGGATATTGCCAATATCCTGGCAGACCGATTTAGTGCAAACTTCACCCCCCTCTCACCCCCTAAAGGGCTCATCTCAATACCGAAAGATTGCCAAATTCCAGTAATAATGGCCACATAGGTAAAAAACTCACTCTCCAAAGCTAAGAATACAGCATCCATGGGACCAGATGACATCCCAGGCTGTGTACTACATGAACTACAAAATGAACTGGCACCTCACCTAAGTGTCATGTTTAATCATAGCCTCACCTCAGACTTCGTGCCCACTGAGTGGCACACAGCTACAGTTATCCAACTCCACAAGGGGGGATCCACCTTCAATCCCAGAAACTACCACCCCATCAGTCTGATGAGCCTGATCTGCAAGGCCATGGAACATATTATCATGGAACTTATAAACGAAGACATTGGCAACCATCAAACACTGGACCCCATGCAGTTTGGGTTCATGAAGGGCCAATTTTGTCTCTTGAAACTGATTGACTTCTTCAAATAAGTCTCCAGAGCCGTGGACAAGGGTAAGGTGGTTCACACAGCCTACAGCCTATTTGGACCTCGCCAAGGCCTTTGACACCATCCCCCACTCTGGAATCATAGATAAACTTACTAAGCTGGGCATTAATCCCTATGTCACTTGATGGGTTGCCAACTGGCTTACTGACAGAACCCACACTGTAAAAGTAGCCGACTCCAAATCCAGCTCCAGACAAGTGACAAGTGGAGTACCTCAGGGTTCAGTCTTGGGAACCGCTCTTATTTGGCATCTACTTCTCTGAAGTGCAGGCCAACACTAAGGGACTCTGGCTAACAAAGTTTGCAGATGACTGCAAACTGGGAGCCATTATTGAATCCCCAAATGATGTAGATATTCTACAAAAGGGCCTTACAGATACAGATGCTTGGTGCCAGAACCATGGGCTCAAGCTCAAGGCCAAGAAATGTATAGTTATCCCCTTTGAGAAAAAACATGTATCCGTGAATTACCACATAGGTGACAGTACACTAAACACCGAAAGAGTGATAAGAGACTTAGGGATACAGGTGAACAGTGGTCTCACCTTCGATAACCACATCGCCACAACAGTCAGGAAATCCTTCTATGTGGCACACCTCATTACTAAGGATTTTTCATCCAGAAAAAAGGAGGTCATTGTCCCACTGTACTCATCCCTCATTAGACCTATTATAGAATACAATGCCCCATTTGGTATGTACCTCTCAAGACATCTGCATCAACTGGAAAGGGAGCAGAAATACCTCACTAAAAGAATCAAAGGCCTATAGCAGATGCCCTATGACAACCATCTAAAAAACTCCACCTATACTCTATTGCATATCGTATACTCAGAGGTGATCTCTGCTTAACATACAAGGCCATGTCAAACCCAGAGCTGTTGGACATGCTACACTTAAAGAAATCCCAATCCCTCAGAGACACACGCACCAGGGATCTAAACCTTGTCATCACAATGAACAAAACATGCTGGAGGGATAGGTTTCTAACCCAGACACTCCCCAGACTCTGGAAGAGACTGCCCATACATGTCAAGCAGAGCGCCTCTTTGGCCCTCTTCAAAAGGAACCTTGATAATTGAATGGGAGATAGGAAATTCACCCCGGGGATCAGGTCAGTCGCCCTGCTAGACAGGGGTCTAGGAAGTAAATACTGTGATAAGAAATAGTCAAGGAATTGTTATGCCTAGTCTTGTATAGGCCCGAGGGCCGATAGCCTAGTACCAACCTATCACCCTATGAACCTACTAAAATCAATTGGAGCTCTAACACTACTGAGAGCTCATGCTATGTATTAAAATTCTCACATCTACTCCCACAAATATAGTAATAGACCATAGGTAGCCAATTCATGCAAGCAATAATGCCCAACAAGGTGTGTGTGTGTTATTGTGGAAAAAACACCTGCTCAGGGGTGTTCTCAGGCCCGTGACATTGGACCTCTACACTGCTGGAAGTGTGTTATTTCCACAATAACACACACCCTGGAGGGCATTGTTGTGTTTATAGAATGGGCTATCTGTAAAATTTTTGCGTTTTACTCACTTACTTACTATTTTTTTATTACCATATTTTAATTTAAAATAGTTCCTCTGCCTAAAGTTTCAAAGTTGCTGTAGTGTATGTAAAAGTTGTTACAGGTAGAATTTTACATCAAAAATATAACTTTTAAAAAAATATACAGATATTTCCTTTATTTTTGGTTCCTTACTTAAAATGTGTGGTTGCTGCCATTAGGATTGAAGTAGCTAAATAATGACATAGATTTCACTTTCAGACTTTTATTTCCTTCAGAAAACTCATGCTAAAACAAATCCTATTATTTCAGAAATAAAGTAAACGTTGAATTCAACTGCTGCGCTATCTTCCCAGTAACAACATTGCACACAGAGGAAACGCAGTGCAGTGTCCGATAAACCAACTTTTATTACTATTACAACTGATAATGTACATATATATATATATATATATATATATATATATATATATATATATATATATATATATATATATATATATATATATATGAGTGAATAAAATATCCAGACGTTAAAAAATGTTAAATAAGCACAAATGAGTTAAGCGCTTTCACCTACTGAATGGAGGCTTCTTCAGAACTGTGCTCATTCATTACAGCTGCGTTTAAATAACTTTTTTGGCGCCATTTTCAATATGCAGCCCTTAATGTTATACTGCTCTTTTTAATATTAACAACAATATATAAAAAAGTAATTTCATTAAACATCCTAAAAACTTCATTGTGTAATCCTCATTCTAACATATTTCCTCATTCTAAAATATTCTAAAATATTTTAAAATATTTTCCTTTTATGACGCTAAAATAATATAATTTTATAAAATGTTCTACTTATTACTCTAAAAACTTTATCTTAAAAATCTTGTCTTAACAATTATTTGCATGTTATTCACCAATATCTACATCAGCACTAATCTGTCACCTTATAGGTGTGTCCAAGTGCTATTACTTATTTTTTCCATATAAATATCAACTTCTATACATTTTCCTAATTATCACAACTCCTCTAATATTGATGTTATACTTCAGTCAATTCCTTGATGCCCTTTTGACTAGTATAGGTTTCAAAGATAATATCCTCCAAAATGTTTCCATAATCTTCTTGATATAATGTACATAAGGGGGGTATTCCAAAACACATGCTCGTTGATATCTCTCCAAACTCTTAGATGAATCTGTATCTGTATGTATTCCTCCAGATTGTCTTAAACTTCCTAAAAGTGGCATATACTTTTTACCCCATTGTTGGATAACATATTGTTAACTCCCTCATCATCTTTTTATCATATTTCCTTTCCTCAAATAATTCTGTTACATAATCCATTTCCTTTATCATTTCCTCTTGTTTTTGTGCTTATTTAACATTTTTTAACGTCTGGATATTTTATTCACTGATATATATATATATATATATATATATATATATATATATATATATATATGTACATTATCAGTTGTAACAGTAATAAAAGTTGGTTTATCGGAGACTGCACTGTGTTTCCTCTGTGTGCAGCGTTGTTACAGGGAAGCAATCCTGTTATTTCAACAACTTTGTAATTTTATAAGAGCAATAATTAAAATGTTTTTCTGTTTTTGAGCATCTGTTCCCCCTTTAGTTAGGCTTTATCCACATTTCTAGGAGGTCGAGAGTATACAAATCTCTTTTCTGCTGCTGCCAGTAGTCGAGTCATCTCACTTTTTCTCTCACAGCCATACTTTGCACTTCAGAAAATGGCATGCCAACACAAATCCTGTTATTTAAAACTTTGTAATTTTACAAGACCAATACCTATTTTTGAGCCTTGTCCCCCATTTATTTTAGGCTTATTCAAATATCTTGAGCTAAGAGGTTGCGAGGTACACAAACCTGTTAACTGCTGCTGCCAGGGATCACTCAATCACTCTCACTCTTCACTAACTCACTCTCTGTCGCTCTCTCTCTCTCACACACACCAACCTCCACTCACCCACCCACCGACTCCCCCCCCACACACACACACACACGCACGCATGCACGCACACACACACACACATGCACACGCACACACAGTCACACACACTCTGTCTCCTCTGCTTTCATGCATGCATTTACTCACACATGCAGACAGAAATGTAAATGCATGCACACTTTTTTTCTGTTTCATTTATTTTGTTTGCACTCGCTAAACAGCAAAAATGCTATTTAGTGAGTGTTTAATAATATCTTGATCAATCTCTCTCTCTCACTCTCATGCACTCTCACACACATGCATAAACACATACACAAACATTTTTTATTTTGATTTGCTTCTTTTTTTATTTTACACTTGCTAAACAGCAAAAGTGCTGCTTAGTGAGTGCAAAATAATGGTACCTGTTAGTTTTTTTTCAGTCTGAGCTCCACAGCAGCTTGATATGCTGCCATGAAGCAGTAAACTTGTTTTTTAATGGGCATTACCTGTAGAACACCCTGCTGGAGAATGTTCCTTCTCCAATCAGAGTGCGATCTACATGTCATCCATTCTCTAAACTGTAGTACTATAGTCTAACATCTGCAATTGATTGCTGACAGCAACAAATCTCAGTATTTGTCTGGCAATCTCTTGTTACATAATTAGAGAATGCAAATTGAGGGAGACATCTCATCTCTAAGAACTGTTCTAACTTGAAGTTGTATGATTTTTTCTAAAGTTACTGACAGTAAATTAGGTAGATCTGTGGAAAATGGTGACAGTATACACTGCCCACACATATCATATTGCTATTTATTTATTTATTTAAATTTATTTTTATAAGCTCCATGATGATACGTTCCATGGCCTTGCAGACCAGGCTCATCACTATGCTAAAAAAACATGTAGCAGTTTTTTACATCTCATGATCACACATCATAAGTGATTGCCAGAATTACTTATAGTTTAGGTAAGACAGAAGTGGTGAACTTCATGACACCCATGCAGATGGACAATACAGTTATGACTACTGAATCCTACACAATTGCACTTTATAAGCACTTACATGACTGCATGGATCGTGCTATCCCAAACAGAACCAAGACGCTATCCTCCAAAAAAAGGAAGCCAATCTGGTGGTCCCCTGCCATAAACAAACTGTGCAACAGAAGGAAGAAACTCTTGCAAAGGAGAGTAAAATCCCACGAGTGGAGGAGCTCCTTGGTCAGCCTCAGTAAGAAGCTGCGATTCCTGATAAAATCCTCCAAAGCTAGTTACGAAAACAAAATCGCCACTGATTCTAAAGACAACCACAAAGCATTCTATAGCTATGTCAAGAATCTCAATGGCAACACTCAGATCTGCTTTGAGTTACAACACAATGGCACTAAATATACAGACCCAACTGATATTGCCAACATCCTGGCAGATAGGTTCAGTGCTAACTTTACCTCCCTCTCACCCCCTAAAGAGCCCATCTCTATACCGGAAGAATGCAAAGTTCTTGTAATCATGGCTGCACAGGTAAAAACCACACTCTCCATAGCCAAGAACACAGCATCCATGGGACCAGACAACATCCCAGGCTGCGTTCTATACGAACTACAGAATGAACTGGCACCCCACCTAAGTACCATGTTCAGTCATAGCCTCACCTCAGGCTTTGTGCCTGCTGAATGGCGCACAGCAACGGTTATCCCACTCCACAAGGGGGGAGCCACCACAGACCCCGGGAACTACCGTCCCATTAGCCTGATGAGCCTGGTCTGCAAGGCCATGGAACGTATCATCATGGAGCTTATAAACAAAGATACTGGTAATCTCCAAACTCTGGATCCCACCCAGTTCGGGTTTGTAAAAGGCAGATCATGTCTCCCAAACCTGATAGACTTCTTTGAAGCAGTCACCAAAGCCGTAGACAAGCCTATCTCGATCGTGCCAAGACTTTTGACACCATCCCCCACTCTGGAATTATAGATGAACTCACTAAACTAGGTATAAATCCCTATGTCACAAGATGGGTTGCCAACTGGCTCACTGACAGAACCCACACTGTGAAAGTAGAAGACTCCATATCCGACTTCAGACCAGTGACAAGTAGAGTACCACAGGGTTCAGTCCTGGGTCCTCTCCTGCTTGGTATCTACTTCTCTGAAGTACAGGCTAACGCAGAGGGTCTTTGGCTAATGAAGTTCGCAGATGACTGCAAACTAGGAGCCATAATCGAAACTCCTAACGATGTGGATATCTACAAAAGGGCCTCATTGAGACAGATGCCTGGTGTCAAAGCCATGGCCTTAAGCTCAATGCCAAAACGTGCATTGTTATCCCCTTTGGTAAAAAGTCTGTACCCATGAACTACAACATAGGCGGTAGTATACTTAACACTGAAAGTGTGATAAGAGACCTTGGGGCACAGGTGGACAGTAGTCTCTCCTTTGATAATCACATCACCACAATAGTCAGGAAATCCTTCTACGTGGCACACCTCATCACAAAAGGTTTCTCATCCAGAAAAAAAGAGGTCATTGTTCCCCTCTACTCATCACTCATTAGACCCATTATAGAGTACAATGCCCCTTTTGGTATGTAGCTCACAAGACATCTACAACAACTGGAAAGGCCACAGAAATACCTCACAAAGAAGATTACCGGCCTCAAACATATGCCCTGTGCAGACCGTCTCAAAAAACTCCAGCTTTACTCCGTATCATATCGCCTACTCAGAGGTGATCTCTGCCTAACATATAAAGCTATGTCAAACCCAGAGCTGTTGGACATGCTCCACTTAAAGAAATCCCAATCTGTCTGAGCTACACGCTCTAGGGACATAAACCTTGTCACCACATTAAACAGAACATGCCGGAGGGATAGATTCCTGTCCCACAGACTTCCCATACTCTGGAATAAACTACCTATCTATATCAAACAAAGCTCCTCATTAGCACTCTTCAACAAAAATCTTGATAATTGGATGGGAAATAGGAAATTCACCCCGGGGATCACCTCTGTGGCTCTGCTCGACAGTGGCACAGGAAAATAATTTTCTTAGGTGGCAAAAGCCAAGGTACCATTTTGGCTGGGCTTGTATAGGCCCCAGGGCTGATAGCCTAGTACCTACCTATGAACCTATGAACCTATGGTCTGAAATTGAAAGCAAAGGACAGTTTAGAGTGACCACACTGAAGTGATCATTGCTACCACATACTGGAAGTGAGGACTGTGTGTATAGTATCTGAAAACTATGAGTTAAAATACATTACCTCAATCAATATTCTTTAATATTTTCACAATAGTTCATCAGAGGGGCACATAGACAGTTCTTATCCTTTCATGAGGGAGGTAGGGAGGCAAAATAAGTGTGAAAATACAGGATAATTATGTGAACTGGCTTGCCAAATGGGAGTGTGAATGTCTATGAACAACAACTTGAAATTCATTATTTAAGCCTATATGCCATTCATTTTCTTTGCAATTACTCATTAGATTTGTTTAACTTTATTCACGTGTTAACTAGGAAAGCACACTGCACACAAGTTGCCCTATTCAGGAATGAGCTGAGATTACTATTAAGATTTGGTTTACTGACTTGTGTAGCCACACAGTAGGCAAATGTAGGTAAACGGAATCAAACCTTTTACTCTTGGTTACAGAAAGCAGTTTGTTATCTGCCCAAAGTCTTAATTGCATATGCTAACTGTTTGAATGAAATCCTCATAGAAAATGACTGTATTTTTGGTGGTTCAGACTGTGTTTGATAACAAAAGGCAATTACTTGATTTGTGCAAAACAATCATGGATTTGGCTAGTTTCTGAGTTGTGTAGATACATTCAAGAGCAACAGATTGAAATAAGTTACTATAGTCCTTGTTTCTTTTATTTTCCTCACAATTAGACGTCAATCAGCAACATACACACAAGATGAATGCCTTTTGGAGTAGGAGTAAGGCAGCATGTTCTACATGAAAGCACAGGTTCACTGCATGGTCACGCTCAAATAAAAATTATATGGACTGCTGTGGTCAGTGTAGATGTCTGAAAACAGCAATCTGAAATATGTTACTTTGGCTATTGTATTTTTCATTTTGTTTCCAATGAGACACCCAAAGTCTACAAAATAAGTACATCTTTTTTTTGGTGGGGGGTAGATGATGTGAAAAAGCAATGTGCATTTATAAGATCGCTTCTGAATGATCAATATGATTTGTTCAGGGGCAACATGTTTCAAAGAAGAATATCGCCATTACATTTATGGGGTGACGTCCCAGTCAAAGGAGTTATTCCCTCTTGGTTTGTGGATGATTTGCACCTATTTATCTAATAGAAATCCCTGAAATTTTGCTTGTAAACTGCTTTAGGAGACCTGATTTGTGGCCAGATATATACTTCTTAAATATCAGGCATTTCAGAGGCTTCTATTGTCATAATCTGGCACTAGACTGAGTTTCAGCGTTAAACCTGTGTGACTAATTCCGAAAGAAGGTTGACACTACCTTCGAGAATATGTATCTACCATGTTCTTAGGTCCAGAAACAAAAGATATATTTTTTTATTTTATTAGCCACACTGATATTTCTGTTATAGCATATAGCAAGCAGTGTTATCTCCATCTATTGAGAGTAGCATTCTGCTGGCATGTTACTCAAGGCTTAGGTACAGTGAAATTCTCGTGGCAGATTGGCATTCTTGAGTGCATTTTTTAACCAAGTATTGGATAACAATTTACTGACTTTTTATTGCAGATTGCTGTAGGGAAAGTCACATATGACCTCTTATATACAAGAAACAATTCTAACATTTCAGTGGGCTTTTGATTTCAAAATCTGACACTACACCCATTTTCCTCCTGGAAGCAATTTTGAACATTACTCATAAGACCAGGTGAAACTAATGGACAGAATGTATGTACATAGAGTCTTTATTAGATAAGAAGGAAACATCTTTTTTTTTTTTATTTCATCAGACAAAACAGTATTAATTTTACTGTACATAAAGTGAAGGCTAAATTCCGTGTGCCTACAAGGGCAGTCTGCTCCATATTAATCAGGATGGAGACGCTGTGAATTCCTTGTAGATAAGATAGCAATAATGTGTGCGTGAGTTTTGAACTGAAGAATCTTGTCAGAATTTTCTGTTTTTTTTTTTTTTTTTTTTGTGAACTGCCTCCTCAGCAACTGACATATGGCCCTCTTACATATAACTATTTAGTTCAGCAATTTGATTTATTTATTTTTTTTGCCACAGTCTGCCACTATACTTGGTTTCTACCTGGTGGCTATATGACCTTTGCACAGAAGGCCAGGTAAAACTAATTCCTGGCATAAATGTGTTTTAAGTTAAAAGAAAAAAAAATATGGGTGGCACAGTGGTGTAATGGTTAGCATTGTCATCTCACAGCAAGAGGCTCTCTGGTTTAATACTCAGCTAGGGTGCCTTCTGTTTGGAGTCTGCATATCCTCCCTGCATTCATATGGGTTCCTTCCAGTTGTTTTGGTTTACTCCCACATTCCAAAAATGTGTTTGGAGTGTTTCTTCCTGGGTTTCTGCTGAAAATTCACTCTGTCCCAGTTGGACTTTCCCAGTACACAAATGTTAAATAAATAAAACATATAAACATAGACAAAGACAAAATAATCCTCCAGTTATTGCAGCAAAAAATTTTCAAGACAGAACTGGTATGCTTGATGGTTGAATTTAAGTTAACAAATGTTGGTAGAGTTACTTGTTCTAATTTATTGACTAGGGACTTGATAGATAAAAATCAAGGGCTGACTGCTGTTACTTTAGCAGACTTTTTAGGGGGAGGGTGGGTTTATTTATTATTAAGTCCCTACCCTCTGAGTTCATCATTTTACAAAATCACCAGAAAGATATAAAGGATTACAGGAACGAAGTGTTAGCAATACATGCCTTAATTTTCATAGGCATGCAGTCCATAAGACCATTAAGGATCTTAGCCCAACTTCCCAATTTATCCAAAGCACTGTATGGTTAAGTGACTTGCTTAAGTTCACACAGTAGACAAATGACAGGAAAATGATTCAAACCCTGTACCCTTGGTACAAGAAACTGCTCATTAAGAAATCATAACTTTAATTATGTGTGTAAGTGTCAGGCTGTTAGCAGAATGTTTCCCTAGGGTAGATGAAAATCTTTAAATTCTGAACTGATTCTCCTAATGTCTAAAAATGAGGTGTGGTTTACTTTATTGGTGATTAAAGCCAAACCTATGGTTCATAGAAATACCAAGTTCATGTCGCTGCTGTGTGCCAAAAGAGCATTAGAAGGGATGGACAATACTGAAGAAGTACAAGTCAGACATTCGAGTTATACCTTGATTTTTATCTTAGATTATAAAGCTGCTAAAGTGTTATTTTATTTAAACTGGTAAATACTGATGGATGATGAGACTGTGAAAAAGTTTATGACTGACTGTATTTGGAAATAAAAGGAATTTTAAAATGAATCTTTTATTATAACATGGTGTTAAAACAATCAATCAGCTTCTAGCTTGTAAAAATGCAAGCAATAGATTTTTTAACTAATGTATCCTTGTTTTATTAAGAAATCACCAATAAAAGCTACATGGCTTCTGGCTGTTTTGTTTGTACATCAGACATTTTATTTGTGCAGCTAGCTATATATATCCTGTTAAGTTCCTTTATACAGGATGTATGTATAGGGTTCTAGATAGAAGAATATATGAGCACACCTATGAAGTTTCTGAGAAAAAAGCTAAGAAAAATGCACTTTATAAACATTCTGTTAATTGCTCTTTTGTTGATACATGCGTAATAGTACTGAGTTTAAAGTTTACACAGCATGGCACTCTTTACATGCACTGAAACCACATATTGTAAAGGTGCATGCAGGCAATCTGACAGTAAACAATGATCTCTGTGTCACTGCATTTATGAGTTCTGATAATGTCACATCTGCTTAAGAAATATGACTTTTCACAAGGTGTCTTTATTTATAACAATATTTTGATGTAATAATCAGATATTTCACAGTTATCTGGCACATGTAGAACTTTGAAATGTGTTGTTCTATACATATTAAGCACATAGCTTCCAGCACTGACTGTTAATAGGCTGGGAGTGTCTGTTGTTTTTTTGTAAGGAAGATATAAGACTGCTGTACAGAACTGAGAAAAACTGGTGGCAGTGACATTTAGGCCACATCTTACGGCCTTAAACATACGTTTCTGAAAGTCTGGGAGATTTCCATCAATGATTTTTTAATTTATTTTGAGATACATCTGATTTGGAAGATATGCATCAACATCAATAAACATCCACACAAATATACAGTGCTGTGTGTGGCTGCTACATAGGCATTCATCTACTACTTAAGCCAGGATCCTTCTAAATCCATTTGTCCTTTTTCACCTAGACAACAGTTCTTAACATCATTCCTGTTGCACACCTTCTAAAACACATAATATTATCCAAATGGCCTAATCTAAATGTGTTTATCTTCTGTGGAATGGAAGAACTACAGCTATCTAAGGAAGGAATTGTAAAAAATGCAGCTGAGGTACAGACAACTTATTACACAGATATACACAAACAACTTATTACACAGATATACACAAACAGCGTTTGAAAACTTGATGATGCTGATGTGAATTTAGAATGTCCATTGGGAGAGTTAAACACTGAGCCATTAGCCTGGTGATGGGTGAGTCCAATAACTAAAATTAAACTATTCATTTCCCACTTGACTTGCAGCAGTATGGTAGCCTTCTTTTTTACACAAGCATTCACCTCTTTTCATTCCATTTAAATCTGCCACATCATCTACAGCTCCCTGCATCAGCCATTATTATTATTATACACACTGCTCAGAAAGTTTTCTTCCTATGGTCATTCATGATCTAAAGGCATTTACAATAATTTCCTGGAGACATGCATTGCATTGGGAATGACCCAGTTGCACAGAGGTTAGCATTACTGCAGATCAGAACATGGTTCTGCAGTTTGCTTCGTTGGTGTAGAGTCCACCTGTTCTCCTTGTGTCCACATAGCTGCTAGAGGCTCTGTTTTCTTCCCACTTCCAAAAGATGTGCTGTAGGTGGATTGCTGATCCTGTAAATTAACTACAGACATGCATGTCATGTGAAAGAGCAAGTGCGAGTATGTACATCTTATGATGAGTTGGTACCCCATTCCGCATGGGTTCTACCTCTTGATCTCACAGAGGTAAGGCCAAGAATAGACTCAAGTTCTGCCGTGACTCTGCATTAACTTATGATGGTAATCAGGAAATGAATGAGTGCAATACATTCCTATCAACTTATGTCACAAATATCATAAATGTGTTGTTCAACACTGCTGTTTTCCATCTTAATAGAAATCATGATCATTCCATTACTTACATCACTATCAACAGTCAGTAATCATTCCATTACTCACATCAGTATGAACAGTCAGTGATGATTCTCAAACTCCTATCAGTATCAACATTTTGTGATCATTTCCATACTCTCATCAGTATCAACAATCAGTAATGATTCCCACATTCCTAAAAATATCAACAATCAGTGATAATTGCCCTAATCCTATCAGTATCAACAGTCAGTGATGATTCCCATATTCCTAGCAGTATCAACATTCTGTACAGTTTCTCATATTTGCATTAGTATCATCAGTCAGTGATCATTCCTGCACTCACATTGATATCAACAGTGTGTAATCATTCCCACACTCTTATCAGTATCAACAGTCATTGATAATTCTCATACATCAGTCAGTATCAATATTCAGTGAGTATCCTCATACTCACATTAGTATCATCAGTCAGTCATCATTCCCAGTCACACCTTTATCAGCAAACAGTGATTATTCCCATACCCTTATCAATATCAACATTCAATGAACATCCTCTTGCTCTAAATAATATAATAGTCAGTGATCATTCCCAAGCTCACATCAGTCTCAATAGTCAATGATGATTCACATGCTTCTATCAAGTATCAACATTTAATGACCATTCATACTCCCACTAGCAATGACAGTCAGTGATCATTCCCTAACTCACATCAGTCTGAATAGTCAATGATGATTCACATGCATCTATCAAGTATCAACATTTAATGACCATTCATACTCCCACTAGCATTGACAGTCAGTGATCATTCCCTAACTCACACTAGTATCAACAGTAACAGTCTGGCAGTTAGTACAGAGGACTATTGGTCTGAGCTTTGATTGACTTATTTCATGTAACCAAGTGTACAGAATTTAATTCCCTCCATCTCTATGTGTTTGCTGTGTTACTCTCAGCAATTGCATCAGTTTTAACAGTCAATTAATACTCTCACCAGTTATAAGTCAGTAATTTTTCACCACACTCACATCAGTACCAAATGTCAGTGACCATTTCCTTACTCACATTGTTATCAGCAATCAGTGAGCATTCCAATACTCACATAGGTTTCAACAGTCAGTACTCATTCCTACAGTATCATCAATATTAGCAGTCAGTGATAATTTCATTGCTCACATCAGTATCAACAGAGATTATACCCTTACTCAAATGAGTATCAGAAATCAGTGAGTATTCCCATAGTTACATCAGTATTAGCAGTCAGGTTTCCTTCCCATAGTAGCATTGGCATCAAAAGTCAGTGAGTATTCCCATACTTACATCAGTATTAGCAGTCAGTTCTCCTTCCCATAGTAGCATTGGCATCAAAAGTCAGTGAGTATTCCCATACTTACATCCGTATTAGCAGTCAGTTCTCCTTCTCATAGTAGCACTGGCATCAAAAGTCAGTGAGTATTCCCATACTTACATCAGTATTAGCAGTCAGTTCTCCTTCCCATAGTAGCATTGGCATCAAAAGTCAGTGAGTATTCCCATACTTACATCAGTATTAGCAGTCAGTTCTCCTTCCCATAGTAGCATTGGCATCAAAAGTCAGTGAGTATTCCCATTGTTAAATCACCACATCACCGATTCCCACTTCATTATCATACTTACATCACTATCAGACATCATTAGTCATTCTTGTATTCACATCAATATCAAATTCCATTTTTTGCTAGGATTCTCCCCTTCTCTGGGTTAGCATTTCTCAGTATTATGTATCATCACAATTAACAGAGTTTGCTAAATCCAACAATCTTTTTTATGAGTAGTTTCTAGAAGAGACACAGCAATTATGTTGCCCTACAGCATCACTGAACAATTTTTGTTGTTTAATACTGACGATATTTTTGTATGCCATCTACTCTACCTAATGCTAAGTAAATCCCAGAGTATAATCTCCCAGCAATGAAGTGCCTGTACTATTACCTTGGAGCAGTAGTCATATACTTCATTTGAAATTTCTTAGTCTTTATTATGAAAAGAATGAACATTGATAAAGACCCATATTAGGCCCGCTTCTGTTTCTGTTTCTCAATTAATTATTTTCTAAATGTCAATGGAGGAATAGTATATGTCATGCCGAATATGCAATCTTCTCATGCAATGTCTTGTTCCTGCATCATGTCCACACTGTCAAAGTATCCCTTTCATAGCTAAATGTCAAACTAATAAAACAAGTTAGTTTGAATGTATTAATATGAAATCTTTACTATTTCTGAACAAAAACAAACAACAGGAATATTAGCTATCTGACCTCGTCTCATGAGTAAAAACATCCCCAATGTGAATGCATATAGAACATTTACCAATATTTTCCACTTCATAAACAATTCTTCTCCTAAAGAAGCTACAATATCTTCACATCTATAGACAGCTGTGTCCTGTTAACATTCATTTGTACATGCCTTCAAATGGGATGGTATCCATGTGTTAAGATCTCTGATGCATAATCTATTATGCACATCCTGTACTACAACGTGTATTGAGTCTTACATTCTGTTCATTTCCAATGCTAATGTCAAATCAGGAGACCAAGCTTTCGGCTACAATGGCACCAAAAGACTAATGTAGTTTATACACTTGTATGAAGGCTTCCAATACAGTCCGCATTTTGACAGGTATTGCACTTTGTAAGAGGAGATAATTAAACTGAAATGGATCTCTGGTGTACCATAAAATTCTATCAGTTAACATGAGCAGTCTGCATATTCAGATGTCCCCTATAATCAAGCCTTGAGAGTTCTGAAGCTATCATTCATTGTTACTTCTGTACATAAACACAGTTTTTTTGCTCCAGTTATTTGATGTAATATTTTCTGATGTAATTGCCTTTCTCCTTCTTTTCCCCTTTGATCCATATATTTCTCACATATTTATTTTCTCATAGGACTCTTACACTGCCCCCATTTATATATATGTATAGACAAAATGGTGCACCTTATCTACTTTAATGATGCAAGACAAGGCCAGTGTTTTGTGAAATATTATGGTGCAGGACTATGATCAACTTTTACATGGTCTTATACATATTTTCAATGCATGTGAATTTTTTTAAACTAGATTGTGTCAGCTTAAGGGCACAATTGTCTCAGTCCACCTAAATGCAAAAAATTATTGAAAATAAATAATAAAATCTCATAAAATGTCAACAGTGATAGCAGTAAGAATTAAAGTGAAACACTTTATGAAATGCTTAGACTAAAAACTGAGTTATGATGGGTCTTGTAAGCCTACAAGGAGGACACAGGTTCAATTAAAACAAAAAGCAGCACAAGTGGGTAAATTGTTATGTCGTGGATTATATGGCTATAACTAATGCTTCCCTAGCAGTTTGGCAGTCTGTGAGTTATAACTCTACCACAGTACTACATCTTCTGTACCTGGTTTGGCCCTACCTGACTTTGGATTCACCAGCCTATCCCGTATTGTTTGATGAAGTGATTTAATGAGGATGGGAGAC